>NW_026112053.1:680000-837500 GCF_024679095.1 Eriocheir sinensis | reverse complement strand
TGTGCCATGAACCTTAAAAAACACTCATGAAAAGCAGATTGATCCCCTCTTTGACCTTTAGAAATAGTTGATGTGAGAAGCGATGCTGTCTTAAAATACGGCCCTAAGAGACAGGGCCGAGAGAATACAGGGTCCGCGCAAGGAGCCACCAAAAACTCCACCGGGCCGCGCAGGTCGTGACGTCACAGGGTGCGTGCAGGGAAGAGTCCGAGGTGGCTGCCGCGGCCAGTCTGGGTTCAACTGTGAGGGTGTGCGCCACTGTCATGCCAAAGCATGACAGTAAGACAGCAAAGAAAAACAAAAGGAAGATCCTGATTGGTCAGGATGAAAAGTTATGAGGACATAAGAATACTGATGAATTGTCTGTGAACTGTAATAGTATGCACTGATGTTGCTCCTAACATATTATTATGCCTTTTCCGAAGTATGCACCAGTGTTTTGTTACTTTTGATAGTGGTATCATTAAATGTGACCCCTAGTCCCCTACCACTTTCATATCCTTTGTGCAGTGAGAATGTCAACTGACAGAATATTCTCATAATATCGACTGTAAAAAAGTATCAAGGTCCTCAATAAGAATTTTATTACTTACAATATTAGTGTGGTAATATGCTGCTGCTTAGAGAGAGAGAGAGAGAGAGAGAGAGAGAGAGAGAGAGAGAGAGAGAGAGAGAGAGAGAGAGAGAGAGAGAGAGAGAGAGAGAGAGAGAAGCCTGAGAGAGGGGGAGGGGGTAGGGGAGAGAGAGAGAGCTCTCTAGAGAGAGAGCTCTAGAGAGAGAGAGAGAGAGAGAGAGACCCTGAGAGGGAGAGAGAGGGGGGGCAAGAGCAACCCACTCTGTGACGTCTAGCCTCTAGCCCTGCCCCTCATCATAAAAGTGTGTGCGTGTGCGACCCTGTATTCTCTCAGCCCTGCTAAGAGAGAGAGAGAATCGTTTCGTTTCCGTTTGTGTTGACGTTGCTCTCTCTCTCTCTCTCTCTCTCTCTCTCTCTCTCTCTCTCTCTCCTCATTAGGTCATGGGTACCATTTCCTCTGAAGCTTAATTTATCAGCTCTTT
This sequence comes from Eriocheir sinensis, assembly GCF_024679095.1. Lineage (NCBI taxonomy): Eukaryota > Metazoa > Arthropoda > Malacostraca > Decapoda > Varunidae > Eriocheir > Eriocheir sinensis. The sequence continues at coordinate 836,444 of NW_026112053.1, read as the reverse complement.
CTTAGGAGTCTTGCTGTAGTGTTTGTGGAGCTGTCGTTACGTCTGCATGTTGAGTTGTCTGTGGTGGTGAAGGTGGTGATGGCGGTGATGAGGATAGTGGTGGTGGTGGTGGCCTGTTTGACTTTGCTGGTGCAGGGTAAGTGTGTGTGTGTGTGTGTGTGTGTGTGTGTGTGTGTGTGTGTGTGTGTGTGTGTGTAAGTTTATTACCATGAACATAAATATATTTATATTTATAAACATTCACTTTACAAAATGTATCTTTGTCAAAGTCGGTCTTGCCAAAACTCCCCGACAGACCTAACCTTAGTTACTGTTTATCTGCTGTGATACAGAAGGCAATACACTAAATTTACAAATTACGCAATAAAAGCAATTATATATATATATATATATATATATATATATATATATATATATATATATATATATATATATATATATATATATATATATGCAAATTAACCAAGCAACAAATAGTGTAATAAAATATAGTCTCTGCATTGTGAAGAGCAAATACATTTTTTGTTTCTTCTGAAGGAAAAAATGCTGGCAGTATTGATACAATTATTCCATAATTGGGGCCAGAACACAGAACACTATTTCTGAAAAGAGTTGTCCGGAAATTTCGACAAACAATATCAACGTTATTACCTCTTGTTCTGTAAGTGGAATCTATTATTTGAAAACTGTTTCCTTCAGAGTTTTTAATGTTTTCGAAGACTACAAAAGAAAATATTTATGTTGATAATACTAATGCTGTCGAACCAAATTTACACCCCAAAAAATGTACCTTAAAATTTTGTTTAGTGCTACATATAATTTATTCAAAAAGGAAGGCCCAGTACAAGCCCAAACTGAAACACAATAAGCAAGCTGAGGATTACGCAATGTACAACATTTGCCGATCATAGACTCTGTTGTGAGGTGATCGCGAATCCTGTACATTAAGCCACATAAATAGTTCTTAGTAGCTCTAACAGTACATCATTTATCTGATAGTTCCAGATTAAGTTTTCGTCGATTTGAACACCAAGGAATTTTGTATGAGTGACACATTGAAAACTCTCACCCTCGAATAGCAGCGGAGGAAGATTATTTTTCATAGATCGGTTTTGAGAAATGCTGTCACTATAAATAGTTCAGGCAACAATGAGTTTAATTTTTTTTTATCAGTTGATTGATTGGATTTAATTTTCTAATCATATATGAATGTGAACTATGCATATCCTTATCTGCTAATAACAGATTAGTATCATCAACATATTTGGTAGATTTGAATTTAGGCCTAGTATTGACAGAGACACGCCAGTCCTCGTCGACAGACCGACTTGGTCGGCTAGATTTCGATCGCCGATAGAGTCGGTCTGTCGGCTCCCTGCTACGGGCCGCATTTGGCAAAGGCCCGTGCTCCCTCGTGCAAGAGGGAGCAATCTCCCCCCCCCCCCCCCAGTATTGAATATGTCATTAATGCATTTAAGAAAATGCAGTGGTCCTAAAATTGATTCCGGTGGTACACCTTTCAGCATTTATTATAGAACATAATAGATTTATCACATTTCACAAATTGCGACTTGTTGATGATATAACTTTCAAATAGTTGCAATGCTACACCCCTAAACCCTTTCGGTCTTAATTTATTAATCAATATGCGGTAATTCAATGAGCCAAAAGTTTTGACAGATCAACAAATACCCCGGCTAAAATTGCTTTCTCACTAGGTACTCGTAAATGAGATTGGTAAATTGCAACCATGCAGACTCAGCAGAACTGTTTGTCCGCAAAACCTTGTTGGTATTCAGGGAGCAGATAGTTTCTTTGCAAGTAATTTATCAAACGCATGGAAATTACGTTTTCATATATTTTACTAAATGCTGGAAAAATGGAAATTGATCGATAAGTATTACCTCTGCTCCTCGAATTATATATAGGCATAACTTAAGCATTTTTTTCATTCTCTGGATAAATAGCAGTCTTTAATGTGAGGCTTCATATAATGAGCGAGTGGAGCACATGACAAGGTGAATGTGCACTTTGGTGATATATCGTCATAACCATGCAGGGGTCTCTGCTTGAGGGCGCGTGAATGGTTTTCAGTTTCCTTATAACTTGATGGAGGTCTTCAAGAGCTAGACGTGGCCATCATCATGTGTCTGCCTTATTTTATTATCAGTTTGCAAAAAGTGATCATTCAGTTTACTTAGAATATCAGGACGGAAAGGTTGTAACTTAGTTTCATGTTTATTTATTTACTTATTTATCATGTTCCTCCGAGTATTGAATTAACAGATTGCCAGTGCAATTTAGGGTTTCCTTGGTTACCTTTTGATAGGTTTTATTATAATGATTTTTTTGGAGTCGGTATTTTTCTCCAAATGTTAAAAGCTTTTTATTACAGTCTCTGTAATCTGTTAGTGTGTGTGTGTGTGTGTGTGTGTGTGTGTGTGCGCGCTTTTATACGCGCGAACACACACACACACACATACACACACACACCACTCCGTGGCGCAACTGGTAGAGCGCTGCGCTGCCAGGCTTCAAGGTCTGACAGGGTGGCGGTTCGAGCCCGCTCAGGCCGGATTCTTTCTGTTGACTAAGAGTCGTTACAGTTTCCCCTTGAGCAAGGGGGATGGGGTGAGTGGTGTGTTTGGTCCTGGCAATACCCAGAGATCGACGATAAAGAGCATTTGCTCATGTCGGGAAGGTACCTGCTGGCGATTACGAGTCCAACACGTGATCAGGCCGTGGTGAATTACACACACACACACACACACATGCTAAGCGTCCGTTCTAGATAAATTTAAAAGACACCGGCGACGGTCTCCTCTCGTTCGACTCCAACCGACAGACGGGGGGAGAGAGAGAGAGAGAGAATCAGCGGGTAAGGTATCTAGAGCCTTTATAAAAAGTTATAAAGTAATTAAGTGGTAACAAAAATAAGTGTCAATTTAGTTTCCCCGGCAAAACAGTGTTTCCGCCGTGCCTTGTTGGCGAGGCGGCCTGTGGGTATCACGCATGAAAGTGTTCACGCGAGATGAGAGATGACTGTTTATGTTCCCATGGCCGCGCCGAGGCAGAAACGGTACTGGTGGAGCGTCAAGCCTCCTCTACTTATTCATCTGTCTATACCAATCGGCAGACTAGAGCCTAAATAAGCGGCTATGAGACGAGACCAACCCTTTGCCTCACCGCTCGGCTCTCACCCCCTTACGCAATAAAGAAAATATTCCACATCTCATTATAACACGCCCACACTCCATCATACTTTGACTGACACTGAGCATGTTCAAACCTTAAAGAATGGCCAGGTGTAAGATGGCACACTCATCAGATTTAATTAGCAAAGTTTTTATGTATATTGTAATATCAAAGAGAAGCCAGGGTAAAAGTAACGAAATGATGTTAATCAAATGTGAATCTACGTAATACGTAACTAAAGTTGATATGGAAATGGAAGCATGACATGGACACAAGTGTCAACGTGTTCCGGTGTTGGGTTTGGGAAGTGTACAAACCACTTGAAGGTTCCCCATATTGCGCCCCGTTATTGTCCTTAGCTGTAAATGATGCACAATGTGTGGAAGATGATATTACTACTACAGTACCCTGTGACTTCACTCCACGTGTCGGCTTACTCAGAATGGCGATGACACTGTATGCAAATATAGTGATGTGATACACGTGGTAGTGAACAGCCACCGTAGAGTTTTGCTGAGAATAAATGATAACAGCCAGATATTAGTGGCTAAAACTCAAGGGACGAACACCAGCTGGTGGTCCATCTTTCAAGTACAGGTACGCCTTAATATCAGAACTAGATTTGTATAAAGTAAAACCCAATTTCATCACTGCCATTCAGACAAGGGCAAGCCATCGCTGGGTCTGATCTCGCCCCGCCGTGTGTGACGCTGGACGCCCATCAGAAGGCTTACGTGATATTACTATATTATAGTGTACCGTACGCCTGGGAAAGTCTTTCATAAAAATTCGTGTACATAGGCTGTACGAAAGACTACATGTATGGCGCATTGGATTTTACAACATTCTCCGGTTTCCCTCTGATATTAAACCCTTGTTGCCAGAGTCGATATGGGCACACGATGTAATGAAGCCTTTATGGCACTTATCCTGTCATTCATCTCATTTCATCTTTCACTGTCTCCTTTTCAGTCACTGAGGGCAACAACCCATCCTGCTATAAGTTCGCCCAGTTGAAGCTTCATGATGGAGAATCAAAGAATTATTCGTAAGTCTGTCTCACGCCCTGCTTGTATCAGAAAAAATCTCCACTTAGTATTACTGGGGAGAGGACAGGTAGGGTGCACACCTAGGTACTCTGTTGCTGTTTACTAAGTTCAGTTACACTCATTTATATAAACCTATTTTGTCCACAAAGGAAAAAGTTGTTACAGTGCAAGCTTCGATGTCCTGTCTGTATGTTTACGTCGTGATCCAGATCCACTAACATCTCTAGATTCCTTTCTTTCGAGACACAAGAAATAAGATATTTGTTTGAGTGCAAAGTCTGTCTATTGCTGTCAGTCCTGCTCATCAACATTCACGGCTATTAAAATTAGACCTGACTGACGGCTGGAAGCAGAGAGGGGACGAGGAGAGATAAATTTCTTGCCTCCTTTTCTTTCAGATGCCCCGAAGAGGAATGTTCGGTAAGGAACGAAAGGAGTGGAAAAGTTACTGGAACAGGAAACTATTTTGGGGTAAGTAATCGGTGCTACATGTACTTTAGTATGCGGTCTACCCTGCCCTTTCTACTTTAGCGTGCGGTCTACCACAATATTTACAATTCAGCGTGCAGTCTACCTCACTACAGGAACCTTACACTGCAGGATAATGAAAACTAGCTGAATAGTGCTGATTAAAGGTTTTATTATTATATGATACCAATGAAAATCATCAAAACTTAACTATGAAAAATGCTAAATAGCCTATCAAAGTTAAAAATACATAATCATACAACAATGCTAAACAGTACGTTAAATAAAAAATAATCAGAGCCTCTATCGGTACACACGTTGAATATCATTTAGAAATGTCACGAACATATCAGCGGCGTCTTTTCCGAGTATTTTCCAACAGATATGATCAAGGTGTGACTGAAAGAGCTCACTACTGACTCCGCTCATTCTCTTTAAAATCTGTTTTGGCATCGTTTGTTTTGGCAGGAGGATAATGATGTAGGTGTTAGTTAATTATCCTTTGATATAGACCGGTCAGGAGCACTCATGTAACCTTAAGTAATGACCTGACTGTGAACCATTCATTAATTATGCTTCTCACATTTTTTCCTTTCCACTCGTTTATCCTGCTCCAACCTCTCTCTCTTTCCTTACACACTCTCCCACCCCTCCAGTCCACTTCAGTTAACCACTCCTTCCTCCCACTTCCTTCCACTCCTTCCTGTCTCCCACACCATCCTTGCATTCTTTCCTCCCACCCCCATCTTTTCACTCTTCATTCCTCTCAACCCTGCCACTCCGAATTCCAACCACTTGCTTCCACTCCTTCCTCTCTCCCACCCCATCCTTGCATTCTTTCCTCCCACCCCATCCTTGCATTCTTTCCTCCCACCCCATCCTTGCATTCTTTCCTCCCACCCCATCCTTGCACTCTTTCCTCCCACCCCATCCTTGCATTCTTTCCTCCCACCCCATCCTTGCACTCTTTCCTCCCACCCCATCCTTTTACTCTTCATCCCACTCAACCCTGCCACTCCGTCTTCCCACCACTCCCTTTCACTCAATCCTCTCTCCCACCCCATCCTTCTACTCTCATCCCACTCAACCTTGCCACTCCGTCTTCCTACCACTCCCTCCTCCAACGTCTCCCAGTTCTTCCTCACCCCAACCTTTGATTACTCTTTATTCCCTTTTTAATTACTATTCCTTCAGTTTAGGAATATATGTACTGCTTCCATTTCTCCTCTTTTCACCCATTCCTTCCTCCTTCACCCACCCAGGACTCAGGCCCTGTTCACACGAGGCGTTTTCTGCCGCGGCGTTAAAACATGCGAGAACGTTCACACCAAGATCAACAGAATATTATACCAGGTCTTCCCACGCGCAGATAATGACGTCAGCAGCAGTATGATAGAGGGAGCAGGGGGAGAATAACAGAGGAAACGAGATATTTCATGGTATACTGAAACATTTTCAGTTTTCTTGTGTGTGTGTGTGTGTGTGTGTGTGTGTGTGTGTGTGTGTGAGTGTAATTCACCACGGCATCAGCACGTGTTGGACTCGTAATCAGGTACCCTCCCGACGTGAGCAAATGCTCTTTATCGTCGATCTATGGGTACTGCCAGGACCTCACACACCACACACCCCATCCCCCTTTGCTCAAGGGGGACAGTAACCACTCTTAGTCAGCGAAAGAATCCGGCCTGAGCGGGCTCGAACCGCCGCCGTGTCAGACCGTGAAGCCTGACAGCGCAGCGCTCTAACCACTTGCGCCACGGCACACACAACGTGTGTGTGTGTGTGTGTGTGTGTGTGTGTGTGTAATGAACCTTCTTATCCAAGTATTTCTGGACATATTCTTACCCGCCGCAATCATCCTCTGTTGAACGGTTCTCCTGTCCACCCTCTGTAACAACCACTTCTACGCAGTCTTTTCTTACCCATGCCCATTAATTGTGTGACTGCCTCAGTACCTTAATCCTAAATGCTAAAGTCACCCATCGAAATCAAAGAAAATGGATCACACGAGATCGTCTACACCTGCGGTCAGGTTTAGACTGGTGGGGTGACTTCACTGCGCAGAAGAGGAGAATTTTGGTGCGAGGTTGAGAAGACTTGCTGGTATATTCTGTGACTGCCTCCATGTTGAGTCCCCCCCTCTCTCTCTCTCTCTCTCTCTCTCTCTCTCTCTCTCTCTCTCTCTCTCTCTCTCTCTCTCTCTCTCTCTCTCTCTCTCATATCAGTCAGCGCCTTGCCCTCACCCCGAGAGGTCAAACCGCACGCGCTCCCACTTCCGTGACCTCTCGCTTGCGATTCCACCCTCGTGTGCTGTACTGAACTGTACTGTAGATCTTGCTGTGCTGTGTGCCGTGTGCTATTTCGCGTCGTGCTGCGTACTGCTTATTGTCAACCGAGTTAGCTGCCCGCAGAGGTGTGCTGTTTGCTGTGCGACCACGTGCTTCATTGGACAGGATTAAGTGTTGCCCTTATTTTTACTACCTCTCTCCGCCTGTATCTACCCTCTCGCAGTAGCGCCCTGTAAAACATATATACACCTATACACAAAACACAGTGTTACACTCTTTCCGCCAATTCTTTATATATTTCCAGATTCCACTCCGACGCCACTTCCTACGCAGGTGTTCAGACCTACCTGACCTGACTTGACCAGATTATTCCCCAGAGACCAGTAATCCTCCCTCCCTCGCGTTACGCTCCTCCTCTTCTCTCGCCTCCCTCTCCATTGCCCCTCCCCTCTCTCTCTCTCTCATTACTACCCCCACTTGCCCTCTCTGTCTCTCCTTCCTCACTCCCTATCTCGTTCCCACCCTCTCTCTCTCCCCCCCTTTCCTTCGCCCTCTTCCTCCCTCCATCCCTATCTCCCTCCTACGCCTTCCCATCTCTCTCTCTCTCTCTCTCTCTCTCTCTCTCTCTCTCTCTCTCTCTCTCTCTCTCTCTCTCTCTCTCTCTCTCTCTCTCTCTCTCTCTCTCTCTCTCTCTCTCTCACTTATTCTCGCTTATTCACGCACGCGTCCCTCTGCCCTACGAAAAAGAAAAAGCAAAGCAAATATATAGATACCTCCTCCTTACCAAGATGGCGCTCAAGAAATGTTCGACTTGCACAGGAAACTTCTCTGGTCATTTCTTCTCAGGACGATCGACCGTCTGCAAGATCTGCCTGTTGACTCAGCAGATGGAAACGAGACTCCTTCAACAGGACGAAAGGCTGACGGCTGGCGAGAAGAAGATCACCGAACTAACAAGTACTGTTGATACCTTGCAGGAGTTTATCCAGGCCAACATCGTCGCCCCTCCTGCAATTGACGCCTCATCACCCTCCTCACCTGCACTCGATGCCCAGCCACCTTCCGAAGAAGGCACGTCACAGGGAACCGGTAGAGCTGACGCTGAATGCTTCACCCCCGTGAGAGGAGGAGCCAGACCCGCCCCTAGAGCCATTTATCCTCCTCATTGCTACAACAGATTTGCCATACTGGAGGAGGAGGACGAGGAACAGAGCACCTTCTTGGTCGGTGACTCTATGATTCGCCATCAGGTGGTTGAATTCTGTGGCAGAGTCCCCCGTCGTAGGCGTAACTACTGTTATCCTGGAGCTGGTGTTGACGACATAAAAGCTGCAATGGAATAGGTCTCCGCTGTGGCCTCTAATGACTCACTCTTTGTTCTCCACACAGGTACAAACGACGTCACCACGACCGGTCTGAGGAACTGCTGGACAAGTACCGTAGGCTCATCCAGCAGTATAAGACTAAATCCCCTAATATTTTGATTTCAGGAATTCTACCACGGACATGGGATGAGGGCGACTTCTACAGTAAGGCCTTCAGCCTCAACAACCGCCTGCAGACTCTCTGCGGAGAGCTTGACGTCGAATTCTTTAACGCCTGGAACGATTTCTACGGCCAGAGTAGACTTTTCCAAAGGGACGGCATACACCTGTCCCCCATCGGGGCAGCCAGATTTGGAAGGCTCCTCAACAACGCCGTACGTAACGCCCGAACAACAAAAAACGACTCTCAGCCACGTCCTTCCATCCCGCCCGTGTAAATAGACACCTCACACCGCAACAGACTCGTAACATTGAACCCTCCAGTACCTCTATTACCAAGCTTCAAGATAACCTAAGAGTCCTTAGTTTCAATGCGCGTAGCCTAAGAAACAAATTTGATGAACTGCGATGTCTTGCTCTGACAGAAAACTTTGACATAATTGCCATAACCGAAACATTTATCGACACCACTAATATTGATTTAAGTTCCGAATATAACATAGATGGCTACAGATTCTTCAACAATGATCGTGTAAACCGTAGAGGGGGTGGTGTCGCCCTTTTTGTCAAAAGCTACTTGCAACCTACTGACAAAACACCAAGAAACAGTAACGTTGAACACTTGTGCGTGCGAGTAAACATTGCAAAAGTCAATTTAAATATATCTGTCACTTACAGGCCTCCGGGGCAATCACTTGATGGCGATCTTGAAATGTACAGCGTCTTAAGGCAGTCACTTAATAACAGCGACTCACTGATACTAGGAGACTTTAACCTCCCCCATATCGACTGGGCGACACTGTCGGGTACAGAAGGTGAGTCCCATAGAATGATCAATTTCTAGAGGAAAATTATCTAAGCCAAATGGTTTCTGAACCAACTCGACAAAATAACATACTTGACCTTGTTATAGCGACCCAAGATAACCTAGTCAGTAATGTCACGGTAGGAGAACACCTCGGTTCCTGCGATCATAAACTAGTGCGCGTTGACATTAGAGCTCAAACATCGGTGACTGAAAATAAAGTTAAGGTGCCCAATTTCAAAAGAGCCAACTTCGTAGAAATCCGACGAAAACTAATAGATATGCAACTATCAGATGACGGCAATGCAGAGGACGCCTGGCTAAACTTTAAACATCACGGACTCCCTCAGCAGGACACATTTGGCCCCTTGTGCGAAGCGAATTAACACTAATAAAAGTCCACCTTGGTTTAATAGCGAAATTAAACACTCAGTCAAGGAGAAAATTGTCTTACAGGTTAAAGAAACACCAAAGCACGCCCGAAAACATTAGACTTTACAATGATGCAAGGCGACGAGTAAAAGATTAGTGCATCAGGCAAAGCGTAGATATGAAGTAAATATTGCAGCCAACTGTAAAATAATCCGAAATCCTTCTTCAGTTACATAAACAACAGAAAGGCGATCAGAAGTGGAATTGGACCTTTAATAAACAGCGACGGTGCACTAGTGACTGACAGCCAACACGTTGCAAACCTATTAAATAATTACTTTTCCTCGGTGTTTAATAATAACAGTCCTCCCACCACCACCACCAACACCAGTACTAATGTAAATCCCGAGCATGCATTGTCTAACTTTGAAATAAAACCCGATGAAGTCCTTAAAGCCCTCAAATCACTTAAAACAAATAAAAGTCCTGGACCTGATAAAGTATATCCAACTCTGCTGAAAGAAACAAAGAGCGAAATACTCTCCTCCCTCACAACCGTATTCAATATGTCCTTGCGACAAGGCATTGTCCCTTCAGATTGGAAAAAGGCTAACGTGACACCGATTTTAAGAAAGGAGACAAAAAGTACCAGGTAATTACAGGCCCATTAGTCTAACTTCGGTTGTAGGTAAGCTACTTGAGGGCATAATTAGAGACAAAATTGTGAGTTACCTTGAAAGCCACTCATTAATTGGGGACTCACAACATGGCTTCCGAAATAAAAGATCCTGCCTATCAAATCTATTAACCTTTTATAACGACCTCTTCACTGTTTATGACGTAACCAAATCACTGGACGTAGTCTATCTTGATTTCAGAAAGCGTTTGATAAAGTCCCGCATCATAAATTACTTTACAAATTAAAACAAATAGGTATTGACGGTCAGGTAAACCAATGGATCGCGAATTGGTTGAGCAACAGACAACAAAGAGTAGTGATTGACGGATTTAACTCAGAGTGGGCGCCTGTCACTAGTGGCGTCCCTCAGGGCTCGGTTCTTGGCCCAGTGCTCTTCATTATTTACATCAACGACGTGGATGTTGGACTCAATAACCGCATTAGTAAATTTGCAGACGACACAAAGATTGGTAACTCGGTTCTCACTGACGAAGACAGGCAAAGCCTCCAAGAGGATTTGCACACAATTTCAGCTTGGTCGGATAGATGGGAGATGCCCTTTAATGTAGACAAGTGCTAGGTCCTTCAAGTTGGAACGTTCAAGTTCGATTACGAGATGCGCGGCGTTAAACTCAAAAGCGTTCAATGCGTCAAGGACTTGGGGGGTCAAAATCGCGTCAAACCTCAAATTCTCACAGCAATGCATCGATGCAGCAAATAAAGCGAGCAAAATGTTGGGATTCATTAAAATAAACTTTTTATTCAAGAATAAAGATGTAATACTCCCGCTCTACAACAGTTTAGTCAGACCCCACTTGGAATATGCGGTACAGTTTTGGTCTCCCCACCATGCAAAGGATATTGCTAAATTAGAAGGTGTTCAGCGTCGGGCAACGAAAATTATCCCTTCCATGCGCAACAAATCCTACGAAGAAAGGCTTTCTACCCTTAACATGTTCTCTCTTGAGAAACGTCGCCTCCGAGGAAAACTGATCGAATGTTTTAAAATACTTAATGGTTTCACGAATGTAGACAGATCAACATTGTTTATGATCGATGACACTTTGCGCACGAGGAACAATGGCGTAAAACTCAGATGTAGACAAGTAAATTCAGACTGCACCAAATTTTTCTTCACCAACGTTGTAGTGCGAGAATGGAATAAGCTCCCATCATCAGTGGTCCAGTGTAACACGATTGACTCCTTCAAAAATAAGCTCGACCGTCACTTCCTTCAACTTAATATCAACTAGAGTAGAAATGCAACGTTTTGGAGTCTTCTGATTAATGTAAAATCACTTAGGTTTAAGGACAGACCACCAAGTCTGGACCGTGGGGTCTGTGTGGTCTGATTTTCTATGTAAATCTATGTAAATCTCTCTCTCTCTCTCTCTCTCTCAGTGTGAATAGGACTTTAAACATTCAATTTTTTTAACTCCTTCATGATAGGTATAAAACTCTCATATTCTTTTTATCCTCCACCTCCCCCAGGAATCGGACATCTGTTTGGCTGCGTTGCATGCAGGTGTTGTTACCAGACTGGGCACCAATGTCACCATCACACGGCTCAAAGGCAGGGCTCGTGAGGTCTTCGGTACAAGCCAGAACCGTATAGTCTCCCAGACGAAGGAAAGGTAAGATCTTGTCGTGGTAGCCATTTTCCTTAGATATACGTAGTTACACGAAGGCTAAAAGGCCATTTTGTGATCAGTTCTTTATTATCAGTGATACTATATCCACTATTACTTTTCCGTGATGACTGACCTGACACAGATCTCTTTCCACAGAAATGATGGCATTGTTTTCAGAGTGCAAAATCTAGTGCAGGAGGAGCCTGGTAAGTGACGTGTGTGAAAGGTGGCTGACAGGTGAGTGGTTCATTTAACAGACTTACCTGGCCTATCCTTGCCGCCTAAACTCTGTACTAATTATAAAGGGAAATAATTCTGAACAAGACTCAGGGGATATTCAGGCAAGCGAGGTCTATCAGATGAGAGAGAGAGAGAGAGAGAGAGAGAGAGAGAGAGAGAGAGAGAGAGAGAGAGAGAGAGAGAGAGAGAGTCATCAGGTGTGGGGTGTGATTGGTCAGCAGGTATGGGGTGTGGTTGATCAGCAGGTGTGGGGTGTGGTTGATTATTTTTTTTAGCGTATGTAAATCAACATGTTCGGTCTTCGCTCAATCCACAGACACGGTGGATGAAGTGTTGATGGTTCACAATGGTGGTTCTGGGTCTGTCGTTCGCTTCACTTGTTTCTCGCAAGATCAGAAATCTACCATCTCTGCCACCAGTCTCCGAAGCTGGAACTACACAAAGATCGAGATAAGTAAGATGAACTGGAAGTGGTGGAAGTGTTACCAGTCATAACAGTAGAAGCGGTATTTTTGGGTTATTATTATTATCATTATTATCATTATTATTATCATTGCTATTATTATTATTATGATTATTATGATTATTATGATTATTATTATTAGTATTATATTGATTGTTAGTAAGTATTAATGTATGTAGTAGTAGTAGTAGTAGTAGTATTAATGGTAGTAGTAGTAGTAGTAGTAGTAGTAATAATAGGGGAATAGTAGTAGTAGTAGTAGTAGTAATAATAGGGGAATAGTAGTAGTAGTAATAGGAATAGTAGTGAAAATAAACATGGGTGGAGGTATCTTTTATGTAGTAGAAAAAAAAGTAGTAGTAGTAGTAGTAGTAGTAGTAGTAGTAGTAGTAGTAATATCTATTACTACTACTACTACAAGTAATAGTAATAGTAGTAGTAGTAATGGGAGTAGGAGTAAGAATAGTAGTAATAGTGGTAGTGATAGTAGCAGCACCATCAGTAGTTTTAGTAGTAACAGTCAGCATCAGCCAACTTCTTCATGCCGTGCAATAGGGCAAGGTGGGGTAAGTTGCCCCCCTTAAGAGAGATTACCTGTTGTTGCCACATTTTTTGCAATAGAATTTAAAAAAAAAAATTCTGTTGAAATCTTAGGCTAAGGCCTATCTGTGGTATGTATTATATGCATTCATTATGATTTACACCTTATTATAATGACAATTTAAAAAAAAAAAATAAAAGGGGCTTCTTACCCCGCATGTGGGGTAAAACGCCCACTGGGTAGGCCTTTTACCCCACTCTGGCTTACAATAATAAAACTCACAGAAACATAAGGAAAATAGTTTTTTACATTATAAAAATATAATATGTATTCCCTTATTGAAAACTATACCTATAAATCTCTCTTGATGTGAAATATAGGAACACAATCAAATTTGTGTCTCCTAATGAACAGAATGTAAAACTAAACAGTTAATTTTCTAAAAGGTATCCCCTTCTTTTAGACTAGTAATATTAGACAAGCTTCCCTTTCCTCTGAATTTTTGTAACAAAAGGAACATCTACTTTCATGAAAAATATATGAAACTAAATATTCAATTAATTTGATCAAATATGTCCTTTCTTTTGAATATTGATATCTGAAACACTTAAAAACACCAACTTCCTTATAGTATCAAACTCAAAAGTGTTCACTTATGGATGCCTTTCAAAAACTTCAACAAATTCTATTTATAGCAATACTGTAATGCCCAATCAGACTCGCAGTTTTGACATACGTACAGATCTAGGCCTACTCCAGTTGTGCATTCTGCATGTGGCCAATTTCTACAACCCTGACACTGGACCCATTTTTTTTAAGGTCTGCTATTAGCAAATAGTTCCCCACACACCAAACAAGGCCATTTGCCATTTTGTTGATCATGCGGTAAAAGGCCCACATGTGGGGTAAAAGGCCTCCCTGTGGGCACCTTACCCCAAAGGCACAGGGGGCCTCTTACCCTGGCAACTCATATACACACAAAATGTCACCATCTTTCCTACAAGTAAGTAGACAGAGTATAATCACATGCAATATGGTCTAGACATCTTAGAGCAACTATCCATAGCCATCAGGCTAACTCTACAGTTCTTTGTCGTTAATTAGGTATCATTAAAATCACTAAACTTACAAGAAATTAGTCAAAAAGAAGAAATGTCCCCTTGTGGCCAGAGCAACTGTCCATTGTTGACTCCAGTAGTTCCTGTGAGCACAGAGAGTTGGCGTTGCCTACTTGATCATGTGACTGCTTGAGAAAAGAAAGAAAGAAAGACAAAACCAAGGGGGGCCCTTTCACCCCAGGGGGGCATCTTACCCCACCTTACCCTACCACTCGGGCCGTGTTTGTTTTCTAGGTTTAACGTTATTGTGTTTTGAACAAGTTTATTCACTAATCTTGATGGTCTAATTATCATATCAATAATTGGGCCCAAAAATAAGTCTTAAGTCACCTGTACTACCACCATTTCAGTTCATGCATTCCATTGTTAGTCACGTAGTAATGCCATAAAATTCATCCTTGAAATCAGTGTTCCAGTTTTCATTGAAGCTAGAGGCAAGTTTCCGACATTACTATTCCTGAAGACCAAGTTTGTAATCCATGTTCATGTCAAGGTCATTGGTGTTGCTTCAATCCACCTTTACATACCAGCAGGTGTCTAGCTGTATTTGTTATAGCCATGCACCCACCATGGTCTAACTGGCACTATAATTCACCTAGACAACAGCTCAGGCGACGGCTCTCCCAAACTGGTGTTCGACTTCAACAAAGAGAGCAACGTTAATGCCGTGCGTCTCCTGGGCAGCCGAAGAGACAAGGACGTGCTGGCAGTGGTGCAATACCCTGAAGGTGTGTGTGTGTGTGTGTGTGTGTGTGTGTGTGTGTGTGTGTGTGTGTGTGTGTGTGTACCTAGTTGTATTTCCATATTTGTGGTAGTGTATATTTCTTAATTATCCTTAATATCCTGTTCCCCCAGGGCCTTCCTTACATCCAGCAGTTAAATAAACTTTCTGTACTTTCAGTTTTCTCGTGTGTATGGTGTGTGTGTGTGGGGGGGGGGCGTACGTGTGTGTTTCCTTTCCTTAAACCCTCACACACACTTCCTTAGCCCTTTACCTCTTCACTCTTACTCTCTCCTCCTCCTCCTCCTCCTCCTCCTTCTCCTAGCTCTTTGCCTCATTTTCACTCTTATTCTCCTCCTCCTCCTGCTCCTCCTTCTCCTAGCTCTTTGCCTCATTTTCACTCTTATTCTCTCCTCCTCCTCCTCCTCCTCCTACTTCGCCGCGCTCTGTGCCTCATTTTCACTCTTATTCTCTCCTCCTCCTCCTCCTCCTCCTCCTCCTTCTCCTAGCTCTTTGCCTCATTTTCACTCTTACTCTCTCCTCCTCCTCCTCCTCCTCCTCCTTCTCCTAGCTCTTTGCCTCATTTTCACTCTTATTCTCTCCTCCTCCTCCTCCTCCTTCTCCTAGCTCTTTGCCTCATTTTCACTCTTACTCTCTCCTCCTCCTCCTCCTCCTCCTCCTTCTCCTAGCTCTTTGCCTCATTTTCACTCTTATTCTCTCCTCCTCCTCCTCCTCCTCCTCCTCCTTCTCCTAGCTCTTTGCCTCATTTTCACTCTTATTCTCTCCTCCTCCTCCTCCTCCTCCTCCTCCTCCTCCTAAAATTATGCAGCCTTGTTATAAGCCAGTAGGTTTGCCGTCTCCTGCTCTTCCATGTCTCCATCTTTCTTTTCACTCTTTATTCTCTAACATTTTCCTCTTTCTTTCTTTCTTCTGCTTCTTTTTCTTCACTTCCTCCACTTCTGCAATGCGTTCAATGTATTTTTGATGCGAAAATTGACCACTATTTGAAGTTCAAGAAGCAGTGAACAATAAAAAAGATTCCAGCGTACAGGGCAACTTACAGAACTTGAATTTTATTATTACAGATCAGTAGAGGTACTTACAAATATGTTGGAGAAGCTTGTTCGTATTGTGAGTGGAAAGTACGAGCGCTTGTGTGCCTCAGTGTTGGTATGGTATATTTGGTAATTCTGCTTGTGCTGCAACTATGTTATTTTTTCTATCCAGCGTAACTATACATGTGCATGAATGTATGTGATTGATTGTGATTATGTACATAAGTGTAGAGCTGCGTGCTTGTGTGTATTTTTTTTTACAGGCAAGGAAGCAACTCAAGGGCAACAACAAAAAAAGTAGAAAAAAAGCCCGCTAATCACTGCTCCTAAAAAAGATAGAAGTAAAGAGTGGCCAATAGAGAGGTCAATTTCGGGTGGAGAGGTGTTTTGATATATATGTACTCTCCTCTTGAAAGAGTTCAAGTCATAGGCAGGAGGAAATACAGACGAAGGAAGGCTGTTTCCAGAGTTTACCGGTGAAGGGGATGAAGGAATGAAGATGCTGGTTAGCTATATATGAATATGAAGGAAATATGTATATGTATGTGTGTATATGAAGGAAACCTATGTTTATTGTTGTCTGATGTGTTGTGATGCCCGGCGTTGGAAAGGAATTGCGTCATAAACCTAGAGGTCAAAGCACAAAGAAACTGATGTAAATGGGAGAAGGGAAGCCGTGTATGGCCACGAGACGCGCAGAAACTCCAAGAGGTCTTCAGCCACGGGGTTCCCCTTAGTTTGATGCTAGTGTCCGCCTCCCGTCTTGAGGCCCCGTGTTCAAATCCCGGGTGGTATGTTGAGAAAGAGATTTACGTCGATATTATAAGACAATTTCGCTTCTCACATCAGCTATTTCTAAAGGTCAAAGAGGGGGTCAGTCGGGTTCTAATGAGTGTTTCTTTAGGTTCACGCGGTACAGAGGAAGGGTCAAACTACCACCAGGGTCATAAAACTACTCCAGAAAATGCCCCAAACTCCTATGAAAGCCTTGTCAAATAGGTTTTCTTGGGCCACGAAATGTCTTATAATACGACCTTAAATTAGTCTCCCGAATATGTCAGTTATTAGCATGCTTCGAAGAGTGGAATTCCCCTCCTCTCCCCTACAAGAGTCTTAGGTGTGTGACGTGGTGTATGTAACTGTATTCTCTCCCCATCCTCAGCCCAGTACCAGTCGTGGGTAGCCACCTTGAGAGTCAGCTTGGGAGACAAAATTTCTCTCGCCCTGATGAAAAGAGAACCAACTGAACTATCACCTGTCGACGTCCTGTTCCAGCGACTCCCTGATACAAATTGGGTCCCGGGTAGTCTTCCACTCTCCATCAAATCTGCCAGTTCCTCTAATGCAGGAATTTACACCTTCAGAGACACATCCATCAACATAGAAGATACACATTGGGCTAACATGGACTGGATGATAAGAGGTGCGTTCCTCGGCAGGCTGATGATCCGCCTTCTTAGGAAAAGGAGTCATTTACATGTTGATTTTACTCTCCCTTTTCCATGTCTGTACACCATCCTGTCTGCCTGATTGGTTATATGAAAAATAGGACTCTCTCTCTCTCTCTCTCTCTCTCTCTCTCTCTCTCTCTCTCTCTCTCTCTCTCTCTCTCTCTCTCTCTCTCTCTCTCTCTCTCTCTCTCTCTCTCTCTCTCTCTCTCTCTCTCTCTCTCTCTCTCTCTCTCTCCAGTACCACTCTTTTAATAGATTCCACTAAACAACACCTCGCTTTAGCACAAACCCGATTTCGTACGAGTTACTTTTGTACTTATCATGTTAAAACCGACGCCCAGCTGTGACTCCGAAATATGTATTTTCATAAAACTAAATACTTTTCATTGTAGTAACATTTTGGCTCATATAATCTGCCTATAATGGATTGTTTCACTATTGAGATGAATACCATGTCACGAAATCATCAAAACATGATATAAAGAAATCGAATGAGTGCTTTAATATCATAAGTTTCACGTTAATTTTTTTTTACTTTTGAATATTATTTTATTTCTAATATTTAATTTAACATTTAACCCCATTATCTTTCCACGCCATCGTCCCAATAGGTTGCCGTAAGGATCTCTACGGCCCAAAATGTCGAGAGACATGCCCACAGTGCCTCAACGGCGGCCAGTGCCACAGCCACCTGGGGACCTGTGTGTGTGCGCCGGGCTTCATCGGGAAAACCTGCCAGTACGGTAAGGCACCACTCAGCAGGGCACAGATGACGTGTGTCCTTACCGATGTGTCCAGGGAGACGGCCCATCTGTCCTGAGAGGCATGTTAATAATTATTGTAAGCACCGCCACTACCACCGCCTTCACAAACATTTCTCGCCCGCCACAGCCTGTCCAGCGGGATGGTTCGGAAATAAGTGTCAGTTCAGCTGCAGCCAAGACTTGCGTGGCACTCAGGTGGGAGAGGAAGAGGAGCGGGAGAGAAGCTGTCGAGGACTCACCATCTGCCAGCCTTATCCGTATGGCTGTTCCTGTGCCGCAGGTTTCTCACATTATCGGCTTGGTCGGACCTGCTCAGAAGGTGTGTGTGTGTGTGTGTGTGTGTGTGTGCGTTATTATTATTATTATTATTATTATTATTATTATTATTATTATTATTATTATTATTATTATTATTATTATTATTATTGTTATCATTACTGTCATTATTATTATTATTATTATTATTATTATTATTATTATTATTATTATTATTATTATTATTATTATTATTACTCCTGACTCCTGACGCCATCTTTCTTAACAAACCTCATCACATGGCAGCGCTCACGACGCCATCTAGTGACCGGGTACTCTCTAAGCTAAATTTTGGTAGATGGCAGCACTGTATCCGGTGCTTCGGCGGGAAGGTGACCAAAATACAATCAATGCCACTCATTTGCTTGTCTAAAACAGCTGTGAGGCAATTCACCACAATATATAATTAAAAAGATGAAAATAATTTCTCATGGAAATATAATGATAAAAGAAAGCATTGCTCATTTTGCTCTATGTCTTGCAAAACAAAGCCATTCTCCTGCAAACCTGACAGTCACAAATTCTTCTCGCCATCTCTTTATAACGATGCAAAGATGAGTTTAATCAGGCTTTCTGTAATATATGCATTAACTATGCACATACATCAACTGAATCAACCTCGTCTTTTGGCGGAAATATGTTCGTGATAAATACTTATACCACTTAGTAACTCAGAAAGTCGTGTGAACAAGATGAGTCGTGTTTACAAAAGGACAAGCTTCTCTCACAAAGACGGGATGGGATCACACAGACACAGACATACTGTTTTTATGCAGTAGATGTGTGTCAATGTGATTCAGACAGATCAATCAATGGGGGCATACGCCGGGGGGACGCGTCGCCTCGCCCACCCCATGATGCCAATCCCTGGGGTCCCCCGGGCAAGTCGCAATGCAGGCCCCTTTCTCATCCCAAGTAACTCCTGGCAGGATCTATCTACTTGCTAAAGACAGGAACTCCGTGGGCATTCTCTTGGCCTCCTCCACTCAGGATTATCTCTTATAGAAGCAACCCAATGAGCAGGATCAGCTTCTGGGTAACGTGCCACTTGCCCGAATAGCCAGAGTTGGCGTTGTCGGACTATGCAGGTAATATATGTCGAATCAGTCTCACGAAGTAGTCGCTGGTTTGACACAAAGTCATTCCAGCGATATCCCATGATTCTGCGTAGACACTTATTACCAAAGGCATTAATCTGCCTCTCCAAGTCTGTTAGCCTTTTTATATTTTTTGCAAATTTATTGATTGTTTTACCCTTTCCAGTCGTTTTTTTAGCACAGTCGCTTATTAAAACATATTGCCCTTTCATTTTGCCGTCGGTTGATACCAAAAACATTTCTGTAGCCCAAGAAATAAGAGAGTTATGGCGATTCACGCCAAAACGGTTGATTTTCCAAAATTCACGGCTTAATGACAAGGGTGGGGCAAGTTTCCGGTCCATAGTGTTGGGTTCACTTTGAGTATGCCTGCATCTCATGTGTAGTAGACAGAGTGGAGTCAAAGGCTCTTCGTCTCATCAGCTCCCCCCCTCTTACTAGCATACTTCTTAAATTTCGCCGCAATGTTGCATCTCTTTCTATCTTCTATCGATACTTTCATGCTGACTGCTCTTCTGAACTTGCTAACTGCATGCCTCCCTCCGTCCCACTGCCCCGCTGCACACGACTCTCTGCTCCTGCACATCCCTATTCTATCCAAAATCCCTTATGCAGGAGTTAACCAGCGTCTTCATTCTGTTATCCTCTCGCTGGTAAACTCTGGAGTAGCCTTCCTTCGTATGTATTTCCTTCTGCCTACGACTTAAACTCATTCAAGAGGAGAGTATCAAGACACCTCTCCACCCGAAAATGATCTTTCTTTTGGCCTCTTTTTCCTTCTGCTCTTATTCGGAGCAGAATTTAGTGGGCTGTTTTATGTCTTTGTTGTCTTTGTTTTCCACTTGCTGTAAAAAAAAAAAAGTACCTTGTAGCAGTAGCGGAAGCAACACCAGCACCAGTAGAAAAAACTAGTAGTAGTAGTAGTAGTAGTAGTAGTAGTAGTAGTAGTAGTAGTAGTAGTAGTAGTAGTAGTAGTAGTAGTAGCAATAATAGTAGTAGTAGTAGTAGTAGTAGTAGTAGTAGTAGTAGTAGTAGTAGTAGTAGTAGTAGTAGTAGTAGTAGTAGTAGCAGCAATAATAGTAGTAGTAGTAGAGTAGTAGTAGTAGTAGTAGTAGTAGTAGTAGTAGTAGTAGTAGTAGTAGTAGTAGTAGTAGTAGGAGTAGTAGTAGTAGTAGTAGTAGTAGTAGTAGTAGTAGTAGTAGTAGTAGTAGTAGTAGTAGTAGGAGGAGGAGGAGGAGGAGGAGGAGGAAGAGGAAGAGGAAAAAGAGGAGGAGGAGAAGAAGGAGGAGGAGGAGGAGGTGTCACCATTGTTGTTGTTGTTGTATATTCAAGCAAGAAAATTGGAACCAGAAGTAGAGGAAATAACGACGATGGTGAAGTTACGTTGGGTGCTGAGCCTCATTGTTTAAGAGGTAAGAATACTAATCAGTGTCGGCTGTGGTGGTTTTCCAGAGTGCCGCGCTGGTCACTATGGTGCGGACTGTGAACAGAAGTGCCAAAACTGTCTCAATGATAAGTGCCACCCTGACTCGGGAACCTGCGTACGGGGTTGCCAGCGCGGGAAGGTCTGCAGGAAAGGTGCGTGCCTCTGTGTTTACCGGGTGGTGCCCAGGCAGGGGTGAGGAACAGGTGAGAAAAGTAATGCCAGCCACCAGTTTATTTTTCAGCCTCTTCCCACCTCCATAAAATATAAAAAGAAAAATAATAATAATAATAAAATAGTTTAAAGATTTGGCCTGCATGATACATACATACATACACAATAGATACATTCAAGAATAGGAGGATAAATTCACTAGGCTTACAGGAGCTGCTTTGTATAGGCCAACCGACCTCTTGCAGACTCCTTACGTTCTTTTGTTCTTGTGTTCTTATGAAGAGTCATAAAGGCCAGTGGTAAACAAACATTTCGGAGAAGACATTATGAATGACTACGTAAGTCAACAATAACTAAGCTGTAAAAGGGATAAGAGCACTCATTTTGCGCCTCCCCCCTACAACGCAATCCCGGGGATCCCTATGAACAAGTCTCCATGCAGACCTGACAGAACCCACCAACCTGCTCAGTCCACGAGCACTGTGGGCGCCCTCTTATCACACTGGATGTCTCGTACAGATATACAACCTGGTGGGCTGGGTTGACTTCTGGGTAGCGTAATATAATTATGCCCATATTTAATTTTCTGTTGTGGTCTTCTACACAAAAATGCTCTTGTGAAGCGGATGATCTGTGATGCTGCCTTGGGTGAGTATTTCTATGCCAGCCACGGGAAATGGTTTTAAAGCGAAATATAAGAGGAACGTAAAAATGCATTCACAAAAAAGTTATACGAAAAAACGAACTTAGGAAAATAATAGATCAAAAGAAAGCAAAACTTACAAATTTACAAGGTTGGTCAATCAAAAGGTAAAGAAAATGGTAAGTAGAATGGAAAAGTAGGATGTCATAGTATAGCTAAGGTAATGAAACAAAGGAAATAATGATCAAAAGAAATGATGCTAAAGGAATAAGCAGCCAGGGAGTGAAACCAAAGTGGCCAGCACACCACTCTGAGAGAGGGAGGCTGAGTATTGCATGTAACCAAGAGGATGAAGGAAGAGTGAAGTAGGTCCAAGCATAATGGTGATTTAGAAATCAGTGCTGGTGATGTGCTGCAGATAGTGAAAAGAAATGTTTTGTTTGCTTCATTGTTTGTACTATTTTATTCATGTTATCACAGACCATTTATCATTATCCAAATGAACCCATATTCATGGTTCACTATGTTTACTCTTTTGTCATATCTTTGTAAATCGGCATTCCGCTCTACCTTTCCCACTCCTCTGTTTGGCAGATATGCCCTCCCCTGATGTCAGTCTCACCCCTCTCCACCGTGGATTCTCGGCCTCTTGGAAAGCCTCCACTGACAAAGACACCTACTACTTCATTTCCCACGAGGTAAGTCGTACGTGCTCTCTCTTAAGGTTATGTACCTATATATGCATTTCATCCTTCTCTTGTGAGCATAAATTGCAAGTGAGGCTGAAGTAGCTACACACTCGGTCTCTTGTTGCAGTGCAGGCTTCTACTGATGTGTGAAACTTCAGAGAAGGTGCTCTGTGTCAAACTCAACTCTGTATTAGACCAGTGCCCCCTCCCCCCCCACCCAAGACACATTCATTGTCTTGGGGGACTTAATGCTACTACTGGCACTGGCAGAATTGGCTTTGAGTTATGTGTTAGTTCTCCATGGTTTAGGTACCAGAAATACCAGCAGCTCTCTCCTTCTGAATTTTGCAAGATCCAGGAAGTTGAGAATTGCAGGTCCTAGGTGCCAGAGACCTGAGCTGCACACAGCTTGACTTGGTGCAGAGTTCTTTGGAATTGACCTTAGGCTTATTGTTGCATCACTTAAGCTTCATGTCAGGTCAAGAAGAATCTCGAGATGTAATACTGCAGTATGATTACGTCACTGTTTCATATCGAGAGACTGAAGGACTTGACTTTTGGCCCATGAGTATTATGCAGTGACAATCTTTAATCGGCCCAATGTGCTCAAGACCGTTGAGAACTCTGTAGAACTGTGAGATACCTTCAAACGTGAAACTTCAGACTTCAAAGGCGTGCATTGGAGAGCTCCCAAGATCAAGGAGTGGTTTTGCCTTCGAGGAGACGCTGGGAAACAGTGAGAAAAGTCACAATGCCATGGGCTTGCTGGGAATTGAGACCAATATAGGGTTCTGTCGCTTAGGACTAGAGCGGAATACAAGGAGAGAGAGATGTCAGGAGTCTCGCAGAGGACTACTTACTAACTAGCGGGGGGCCTGTTGAGAGCCATTTCAACACAAATGACCTTTGACCTGCTTAAAGATTCCTGAAGAGCTCTGCTCCAAGCCTCCCTCTCAGGTGGGTCCTATATGAAGAATGGATTTTTTTTTTTTTTTTTTTTTTTTTTTGTACAGGAAAGGAGCAGCTGAAGGACATAAAAAGAGAAATGAGAAATAATGAAAAAAATCCCGCAAAACACTGTCCCTATAAAAAGAGTTTAGAAGAGTGGCCAAAAGAGGGGTCAATTTCGGAAGGAGAGGTGTCCTGATACTCTCTTCCTGAAAGAATTCAAGTCATAGGAGAAACTACTGACAAAGGAAGATTCTTCCAGAGTTTACCAGTACAAGGGATGAAAGAATGAAGATGCTGATTAACTTTTGCATAAGGGATTTGGACAGCATAGCGATGAGTTGGAGTAGAAAGTCGAGTGTAGCGGGGTCGCGGGAGGGGGGGCAGGCATCCAGTTAACAAGTTCAGAAAAGCAGTCAGTATGAAAATATCGATAGAAGATAGAAAGAGATGCAACATGGCGGCGGAATTTAAGAGATAGAAGACTGTCAGTAAGAGGACGAAAGTTGGTGAGACGAAGAGTCTTAGGACTCTACTCTGTCCAAGAGAGCTGTGTGTGTGGATCCCCCTACCTACACATGAGATGCATACTCCATAAGAGGGCGGACAAGGCTCTTGTGTATATGGATAGCATCTGTGCGGGGAAGAAGAACTGGCGGAGACGATTCAGAACGCCCAACCTCGAGGAAGCTAATTTAGTAAGAGAGGAGATATGATCAAATGCTCATCACCCTCATCAGGGGAGGCGGTGGCTGAGTCGTCAAAGTAACGGCCTCGTGTTCAGGAGGACGCGAGTTCAATCCCCGCCCGGTGCCACCAAGCTGGGATTTTTCAGCCGCCGCCGAGTGGCTTAAAACTACCCAGCTGTCGAAGACCACCTATCAACCCGGACTCTAGATTCTAGGATCAAAAGATGGCTCTGGGGGGAGGCAGCGAGCCAATGCAAGATGGCGCCACTATAAACACTCGCCTGCGCCAGAACGGGCTGGGCCGACCATCAGGACCTACCGGAAAGAAGCCTTGGACCGACCATCAGGATCCACCGGAAGAAGCCTACCGGCGCAATAGGCTGCAATGTAAAAAAAAAAAAAAAAAAAAAAAAACCCTGCCCGCCTGAAGATCATTTTATTATTTTTTCACCTCGTGTAGCTTGGAAGGCAAAGCTTCCAAATGAGGTATGTGTTTTGGCAATTGCATCTGAGATCATCCATCGAGGAGGGTGACCCTTAGGTATCCAACGAACACTAGCCTTTCCTTGTCCACCAAAAATGGGTTTTCATGCTTCACGACCAACAAAACTATTATCTCACACAGTGCCTTCATGGTGTAGTAGTCAGCAAGCATCTCTATGTTTCATTTGGATCCTCAAGCTTGCTCTTACAAAGGGTGCTTAGCCTATCCAGCTCATATTATGTTTTCAACCCAACAGCTTTTACACCGCCATGACTGCCGGGTTAATGACACGGAGAGGCGTCACCAGCACCTTCTCACCACACTTGAGTACAATACCACCGCCTTGTTGCAACACGCAGCCTACAATGTGTGTGTGGTGGCAAGCTCCCCCAAGGCCCGCAGGCGCCCCAGCTGCTCCATGGTGGTCACACTCCCTGAGGGTAATATAGGGCAGCCAAAGCCCTGCTACGTTTTTTCCAACAAATGGACCTAAATACACCGACAATTCTTACATAATATAGATATTTGAACATCCTCTATGTATTCTATTGTTTTAAGAATGAAGTACATGCGCATCAAAATATGCTTGTTCATTTTCTTTTATATCACCACATAATTACTTCATGTGATACATTTTACTAAACTCACATCACATCCTCCTGTAACAGGCAATGGGTCTCATAATATCACATTCTAACAGGTCTTTCTAATTTGTAATGGTAATAAGTACTACGTATGTAGTAACACTATAGAACATAAATCTTGCTATATTAATAGCTTTTAATATGCTCACAGAGGTTCTCTTTTGTCAGTGCCCAGTGTAAACATTACAAGTCTTGAATGTGTTGATGCTGGGAAGACTCTGACCTGCTTCGTCAATGTGTCTGGTGGCTGTGAAAACTACATTGGGGCAAGTGCAACAGTCACCTTCACTCTTCACGCCAAACTGGCCTGCTCAGACCCTCTCACCACATTGAAAAATTTCACTAAACTCTCGGACACTACAGCAAACGCATCTTTTTCTGACTATCTACATGGTGAGACGTATCAAGTGACTGCAGAAGTGGGGAACAGCATTGGGCCTGGAGACAGAAGAAACATGAACTTCACCACAAATGCCAGAGGTAAGTCTCCACAGCGCTTCTCACCAACCCGATAAACATTTTAGTTTAGATTGCAAAGGCTCAGTGACATCATAGCTTTCCCTCCCTTGAAACTTGGACCTTGTGTTGTGTTCTATATAGTAGGTATATATATAGCAGTGTAGAACAAAAGCATTCAATGAGTGCCTCGACCAACACGCCACATCTTTCATCATCTGTTTTTCAACTGCATTGTGACACGAGGTGCACTTCAAGATTTATGCTTTCCAAACATTTCTCAATTTGTCGCTGATAAAATGAGTGTTAAGCATAAATGATGCACCCCTGCTGTCGTTGGCAACCATAAAGGGACCCAGACTTACCTTTACCCATCACCAGTTTGGTGATACATTGCAGATTGAGATTGCAGGATGATCTATTATGGTTATGCAATATTGGATAAAATCTGAGTACGTTGATCCTTGCAATGGCATGTCTTGAAGGTAAGGCAAGACATGAGTAAAAGCTTTGGTGTGTTTTGTATGTTTTCTTCTTAAGTACGAAACATGCAGAATGTACAGAGTAAGTGGCCATAAGTCAGGGCAGGTCGAGGCACACTTGGCTGGGAAGGCTACGGGTTGACTACCGCTGGTGAGGAGGCAAGTCTATGAGTACTCTACCTAGCTGCTTTGAAAAGCTAATTATATAGGAGACAGAATAGTCTGTCAAAAAGCACTGACCAGACCTCTTTCCTAGGAAAGACTTCTCCCGAGAGAGGACACGTTTTTACCTAGAATGCCCAATTCCCATGCTACCCACAGGTGCAACACAGGAATGACTTATTTACACACAAAAACACCCCATGGCTTAGGGGTCTGCAAAGAAACATTGTGCTCAAACTTGTTTAGCATAGTGCAAGAAAAGCAGGAACAAGTAAACCAGTTTGGCAGTAGTACAGGTGTTGACCAAAGTGTGTGACCAGGTGCTGACCTTGAGTAGCTGGACTGGCTAAAAGACATGCACTGGACTCAGTAGAAGGGCAGCATAAAGACTGGGAGAGAGAGAGAGAGAGAGAGAGAGAGAGAGAGAGAGAGAGAGAGAGAGAGAGAGAGAGAGAGAGAGAGAGAGAGAGAGAGAGAGAGAGAGAGAGAGAGAGAGAGAGAGAGAGAGAGAGAGATCCAGGAATGTGAACAAATGAAGGCTCTCACTCATGGGCAGTTTGCAAAATAGGAAGCATCTGAAAAAAAATATTGAACTGAGATGAATATTTCCAAACCAAGGCTGGTTTGATTTTATTACTGGATTGGTTAATATTTTTTCCTTGCCCTATACATACAAAACTATTGGAATATGTTGGAGTCAAAACTACCAGATAACATCACACCAACCTTGTTCTGCATGCAGGAAAACAACTGCAGCAGTGAAATGATACATTCATTTATTATGTTAGTCCTATGCATGCATCTTGGAGCTTCTGGATCGGAGGGAAGTCTGGATGCATTCTCTTGTTCATGCATTCCGTCTTTTCATACCAACCTCTCACTGCTGAACCCTCCTTCACCCTCAGTCTCAGATCATTTATTTTAACACTGAATCACCATAGTGGTTTCTTTTCAGTACCATCAAGCTGGTTAACTTTGGTTTTCTTCCTCAGAACCTCCTCCCATTGTGAATGTGACCCACATCTTCCTGTCTGACTCTGCTATTCAGCTGAAATGGAATGATCCTTGTCCATCAAATGGGAAAATTAAAATGTGGCGTTTTGCAAGAAATGGGACCAGTGAGACTGAATGGCAGAAACTGCAGTCTTGTGGCACTTCAGCTTCAAATCGTTGTCACTACATCACAGGGTTGGAGCCGGGGAATGTTTATAATTATAAAGTAAGTAGTAAAGTGTTGGTGAAGCATGCACTACTTGTCATAGAGTATGAATGTGGAAAGTTAACTTTCAAGTCATACTTCTTAGTCTTTAATTTCTGCACAGAAAGAAATGAATTGTATACTTAGTATTTTGATTCACTAAAGATTTCTGTTAGGTATAATAAATGCTTTTTTTTAAGATTGAACAGAAAAATGATGGTGGCACTGATTATGGATACAACTTCACATTCAAATTTGAAGAAATAGGTGAGTATGAGAAACCTTCATTGGTTATCACATGTATCTGGTTAATGCATGCACTTCTTTCTGTGACAAACACAGTAATACCTTGGTTTATGAGTGCCTTAGTTTATGAGCATTTTGATTTACGAGCAAAACAAAAATCGCAAAATGTCTGGGTTACATCAGCTACTTGTGTTTTTTTTTTTTTTTTGTATGTTTCCAAAACTTTTTTTCCTTTAGTGACTCCCATTAAAAGTGTAATGGAGCTATGGCAGAATGGACCTAATATGTTTGTTGTAATGTTACTTTGCATGTCTCATCTACATTTTCCCCTGAAAGTATATGCAGACATTGGTTTAAAGTACTGGAGTAGTCACGTTACCATTATTTTTCAATTACTAATATTTTTGAAAATATAAGCAAAGTTAAATATATCATGTAAATAGACTCTGTAGCCCTGTGACAAACCTCTCCTAAAGTATTTTCATGAAGATCATCATCATTCATCATTTCATCGACGCCTGCTCCTAGGAGCTCCCACCAGGGGATGGCCACAGCAGAAGAGCTTCCAACTTTCTCTATCCAGACACTCCCTCCTTGCCTGCTCAAAGTTTCTCAAAGATCTTTCCCCCCTCTCCCTAACGTACTCTTGCACCCTATCCCTCCATTTCACTGGAGGTCGTCCTCTATCATTCCCTCCCTCTATCTCACTCACATACACCCTTCTGGTCATCTTACTCTCCTCCATTCACTCCATGTGGCCAAACCACTTTAAGGTCTGTCGCTTCACTTCTTCCACCACTCCACACTTCTTCCCTTCACCCCTGTGACACATTCCAAAACGCTCGTACACACTTTCATTACTCATTCCATCCATTCTACTCACACCACAAGCACTCCTCAAATAACTCATTTCCACTGCCTGCACTCTAGACCTCTGACTTTCATTCCAGGCCCACGTTTCACTTGCATATGTGAGGGTTGGTACTATTATTGTATTTCTCAAATCCCTCTTTACCTCCATGCTCACACTTCTGCCATTCATGATTCGTCCCAAAGACCCTACCACCCTTCTTCCTTGCAATGCCCTTTCTCTTATCTCTCCCTCCATACCACCATGCTTACACATAACTGATCCAAGGTACTTAAACTCATTGACCTCCTCTATTTCTTCAACATTCAAAATTATTTTGCAGTTTTTTTTGCTCACAAACCATCACTTTACTTTTGTTGACATTTACTTTCAGCTTTCTCCTATTACAGACACTATCAAAAACACTGACCAAATCTTGTAGGTTACTTTCATTTTCTGCAATGAGCACCGTGTCATTAGCAAACAGTATCGAATTCAGTACCCACTTCCTTCCCTCATCGAACAGTCTTACTCCAACTTCTCCAACTTTGCCCTTAATTTCTCTAATAACACCGTCCATATAAATACTGAATAACTATGGTGACATGACGCACCCTTGTCTTAAGCCCACTTTTATCTCAAAATGTTCACTTGTTTCTCCAGTAATTTTGACACATGCAGATGCATCCTCATAGAAAGGCTTTATTGCACTAACCAGTTTTCCTCCCACACCATAAATCTTTAAAACATCCCACAATGAAGACTCACAAATAATTATAATTAAAGAGCTGTGAAGGGCTGTGGATTCAAATACCCTCTTCACATTCGCTGTTAAAATCAGCGCACGGGTCATAACGCATCATAACACAGTGATGATTACAGTGCCGCTGTTATATGTTCAGTTTACTGTTTTATGGCAAAATGAAAATGTAGTGCCTGACCCACCTGAGGGGAAAGCCTCCAAAACACACTGTGAGTGGGGGTATACCTCTTTGGCTGACTGGTTAAGAAGTGGCTTTCCTATCTCACCGGTAGCGGGTTGGATCCACTGATCACTAATATAAATGGATTGGCTTTCTCTGTGCTAGCCAGGTAGTAATCTTTGAAGTGCACAACCGCCATCTTTGAATTCCCAAAGCTGAGGTAATTATGTAAAAATTCCGGCATCAGAGCTTGATGAGTGGCAGTAGGATGTGATAAAGCACTTCTTTACAAATTTATTTAATTTTTCAATGCCCTAACTACTAGCTTTTTATTTGTTTATGTGAAAAAACACTCATTACCTGTCTCAATATGTTGCACAAATCAACATTTTTTTGCATTATTTAACCATTACATTCTCTAGATACCATATTTGATTATATGTGTTTGTTACAAAGTACTATTTCATTGGATTGGGAAAAAACAAGTGCTGGGGTTTACTAAAAAAAGACCACGAAAATAATGTCTGCGTGTAACAACATTTCTTTTGGTCGCCCATTAAAAAGATTACATTATCAATATTCTAAATCTTAGATTTAAAAGAGAAAACATTTAAATGGGTAACTAAAGCATGTTACACTAACTAGCTAATTACATGCAGTAATATTTTTTTTTTCTTTTTGTAAATTATAACATTAACCTTTTCCAATCCAATGAAAACAAGGTCGACTGCATTTGTAATTCACACAAAATCTTCACCGTGGCCAACACTGTGACTGTTTCACACAACTCAGTCCCAACTACGTGTAATTAGCTAGTTAGTGTAGCATGCTGTAGTTACCCGTTATACTGATCCTCTTTTATATCATAGATTTAGAATATTGACAATCATTTAAATGGGCAACAAAGATTAATGTTACACGAAGACATTATTTTTGTGGTCATTTTTAGTGAACTCTAGCATTTGTTCTTTCCTAATCCAATGAAATAGTACTTTGAAACAAAACACATATTCTGTATAGAGGATTTAACTGTCATATAACTCGAAAAAGCTTTGTTTTGTCCAACATATGGAGACTGGTGACGAAAACGAATGAAAAGCTAGTAGTTAGGGCATTGGAAAATTCAATAAATTCGTAAGGAAGTGCTTTATCGCATCGTACTGCCACTCAGCAAGCGTTGATGCCGGAATTTTTATATAAATACCTCGGTCTATGGAAATTTAAAGATGGCGGCTGCGGGACTCAAGATTTGCTCGGAGTTTATCAATCCAGTTATATTTGAGACCAGTGGTTTGATCCTGCACTAGTAAAACCCTTCCTGTGTCTGGATTAATTTCTTGTGTGTTTCGTGACACACAGAGGTCGTGTGAGGGTTGAGATAGTGAAGTGGGAATCAGGATACAAAAATACACAAGTGCAGATTACGTATATATGTTACCTCTTGCAACTTGTTTTCAATCTGAGCTATTAGTAATATGCCAAGAACAGTAACCTCATATTTTTTTTCCCTATATTTATAAACCATGCTGAGGATAACCTCGATCTCTTGTTCTTTAGAGCCTGGTCCCCCAAATGTCACCACAGCTGGAAAGGGAGACCAACAGCTTAACTTGACCTTAGAACTGCCCAGCTACCATGGCGGAACACTCAGGAACTGCTGTATCTCCTTCACTCCCTCCAAAGAAGAGGAATGCAATGACATTCTGAACCTGGATTCTCAAACTTTGAACTTTATGGTAAAATATCAAAATTCATATTTGTTTAAATACAAATGCTTTTTAATTCATTATAATTCAAAACTTTACAGAAAATGTTTTCTCCTCTTTAATAAGATATTATGTACATATGCTAAATAGTTTTGCCCAATATCTAAGTGTTACTTTGCAAGCTAACTACAGTAAAAGTCTGATAATCTGGCATCCAATAGTCTGGACATCCCGAGGGTCTATTTTAGCTTTTTTTCAGTTGAATCCAGGCAAATCTGGGGAAAAAATCAACAAATACCCAAAAATAGACAAAAGCAGTGCACCGAACTATCTAATTCTGCAATGAAAATTAAAATGTAGAATAAACAATAGCATTTGGATGTGCACTATGAGAGCTGCATGGCGCTCTTCATATTTTATGTGGTGTTGGGTGTTTTTACTTGAGGGGAGGCGGGGGAGGAAGGCTGATTTACACAGGGATTGAGCTTCTGCAGGCACCCTATGTGGAAATATCACACCGCATAAGCCACCAGTGTAATGCTCGGGGAAGGGTGCAGGGTCTCTTCCTCTGTCTGAATGAGTTGAGCTGAGGTGAGGATGAATATTGAAAAAAATATGCTGAAAGATCTAGACTTCTCCATAGCTGAGTGTTACTGAAATGTTAATGATGCCACCACCCCAAAGATCAACCGGCAACCAGCAACTCCAACTTTTCTGGGTGTGCATCACACACGACCAAGGTCGGTTGCCTGTATCCGCAACGTAGACAAACTTGCTCCTGGTTGGGTGCACGGGCAACTGCGGTTACTCCTAGCTACAACAGATGGAGGAAAATGCCCAGTGTGATGCCGCATTCAGTCCGTGTTGTACAGTCGCAGAGGTAGCACCAGCGTGCTCGTGTCCGCTTACGTTTGTGCTATAGTGTGCAATCTTTGTGTTTTTATACACTATATTATTACCGTAGTAGAACCTCGTTTATCCGGCATTCAAAATAATGGCACCGATCTGGGGCTCGAATTTACTTTTTTTAAATTTTTTTAAGTGTGCTGCCTGTAGCACATGTGGGCTTTCTTGAGGGGCCTTATGGACGGCCCCTGCCCGTTAGTGTCAGAGGCTAATTTTATTTATAGTATCTGCCATGATGTATGACTCCTCCCACAACAGGCTCAAGGGCCAATGCGACAGCAATGAGCACCGAGGCCACACGGAACTATAGCGCGTATGCCTCCGACTTTGCCTTTACCAAACTCACATAGCTACACCCATACCCCAGCTATCATGCCTAATTGGTTACGAAACTGCACATGATAGCAGAAAGGCCTGTTACCTGAATATAAGAATCAATGGGAGTAATTCATTTGGTTATTGGCCAGCTGATTTTCCTACAGTTTGTGATACCTCTCTTTGGACATATTTTCCCACCAAACACTGTCCCAGCATAGTATATTTATTAAAACACTTACAATGCCACTTTATCATGCTCAGTGATAGTTAAGGGATTCCTGCACCGCTGCTCAGCCATTGTTATCACACAAAAACAGGTTCAGTTCACTTGTTAGCCGCACAACTCACTGCAACTGAGGGATGATCCAAACTGGACAGTCAATCAGCTGATTGCTACAAAAATGGCTACCAACAACAACACCTCCCTCACAATATTCCCTTAGCTGCTCTTATAGGGGACTGTTTACCACAAACAGCATTGGTAGTCAATAAAACATTCGTAGAATGTAAGAAGATGCAGCAGAGGCTGCACCCACTGGCCACACCCACATAGCTACAACGCCTCCTTTGTTTACAAACACAGATCAACACCATCTTGTTCGCTTCGTTGTGTAACGTTGCACATGTGGTGGTTGTTTCATCAACCAAGCGCAGGGCAGCTTTCACTGTTGTTCATGCAGAGATGCCCGCTTGACTGAGTAAGCGGGAGAATAGGAGGAGCATTGACCAAACATTGAGCGAGGATGGTTGATGATGTAGCACCAAAAATTAATCAACTGCTGTGTACCGCATGGCCCGGGTAACTCAAATCCACCAATTAACGCACCCAGGTTTTGTGTGCATGATATCGCATTCCAGGTGCATGACAGCACAAGGATGGCAGCTTTATGGATGTGCATGATAGCAGTGAATGGCGATAGTGAAAGGCGCAATACCAAGAGAAGGGCGCACTGGTCTTTGTGGATCTTCTCTCTCATGCTGTCTTTACAATTCTGATCCACCATTAACCCTGCGACAACTTTTGTGTCACTCGACTGCCCTTCCAAATATCTTTCCATAAAGTTATCGGTGATTATATTTTACTTTTGCCCCATCCTACCTTCATTGTGTATATTTCTTTATCATGCTAAAAATTAATCCCTTCTAGTTTGATGGGTTGGAGCAAGGAAAAAAATATGAGGCAGAAGCATACTGCTGTAACAACAAGTTCTGCGGTAAACGCTGGAGGCAACCTGTGGCCACAAAGCCTTTGCCCATCCCCCCCCCTGCCGCCCCCAGCATTCTCAAGAAGACTAATTCTACTGTCACTCTCCGCCTTCCTGTCATCACCCACGATCAAGATGGGAACAGGTAAGTCTACTTGTTTATATACTGTCCGTGTAAAGCTCAGAGATTTCATTAAAATATTTTTGAATGATTAGCATTTTTTTTTTTTTTTTTTACAGAAAATACATCAGTCAAAGGCAAAAAGTAAATAAGGAAAGCTCTCTATAGCACTTCTCTCCTTAACAGAGAACTGCTAAAGTAGCCAAGAGAGAGCATCGGATTCAATTATAGATGCGCAAAAAGCCCTCTTGAAAGTGTTTAATCCTTTCAGGCCGGGTGGATCTGACGGTTGCCCTGCACACTGTCTTGGTGTTTTTGCTCAAATTGTGGTGATTTCCTCTTAAAATTAGATAAACTACTGAAGCAGTACAATTATGATATGTGTCATTGTTGCTTGAATCCCTCATCGGCGATATTCAAAGACAACTAGCTTCCTAGGTATCATTTTCTCCACAGTGAGGTGATGAAACAGCGTATTTTTCGCCCACCTGCGGCCATGAGTGACCACCATGTGTTCCCATGTGCACAATGGTCAGGACTTTGGCTCCCCATATCAGCCACATACATTACACTATAGGGATTATATAGTCTTATTGATATTTTTGTTATTATACTTATTATGATTACTATCATGTTATTATTTTGAGTTGTTATTATCCTCTTGTTGCTATTTGTAGTTATTATTTTTATTATTATTTTCATTAAATCTACTATCATTATCTTATTTATTATTATAACCAGTATAATTATTATGGTTATTGATATAATTATTATAAATATTATTGTATTTATTATAGTTAATATTATTAATAGTAGTAGTAGTTGTTTTAGTAGTAGTAGTAGTAGTCAAAATAGTAGTAGTAATAGTAGTTGTAGTAGTAGCAGGAGTCATAGTACAGGTTGAGAATCCCTTACCTGAAATTCCTGGGAGCAAAAGTGTTTCGGATTTTGGATTTTTTCGGATTTCAGAATATTTTTATTTGAATTCAAATAAAATGAAAGCTGAAATAGGGGATTATTCTCAAGAGGCTACGCCTACTAATTTCAAGATGCTGACTGCTTATCTGTGGACAAGATATGATGCTGTTTATTATGGAGGTAGTATTTTTCTCTGGAAATCCCTAAATGATTGACTTTTCAATTGCCTGTTGTTCACCTGCCGCCGCCCACCGCTGCAGCCGCAAAATAACTCGCAGAGAGGTTGAGCTTGCTTACAGTTTTATATTTCACTCACTGCTCACAAATATCACAAGTGGACAAACTAGAACACAACCAGGCAATTCAATGTTTTTCCTGGTGTTTATTCCCCCTCTGTGCATGCGTATTGAACAGCAGATCGACGTATTTCTGCAAAGAGGTATTTCTCACAACACCGACCCGCTAATAGTGGACCGCCGCCGCCACGTCCCATCCTGCGCTGGGCCGCCGCCACACACTGCGTGCGTGCCGAGTAAATTTAAACTAATCAAATATAACTTTACAAATGCCATTTGTTTCGTATTTGGCTGTCTGAATGGTTAAGCAGATAAAATTCAGTATTTTAAAACTGTAGTGACCGCAGTTTTGGTGAGCCACAAAACCAGTCCATAAAATTATGTTTGTCAAGGGTCGTCCTGAAATACGTGTAAAATGAGCGTCGTAACGTTCCTCCCCCCTTGCCTTCACCAGCAGCGGGCAGTGGCTGTCAGTCATGGCAGGCTAGAGAAATTTTAGGGTTGTGCCATCCGTTCCTTAAAATATGGATTCGTTCTGTATTGGAGAATGGGATGTTGCGTTCCTTATTTTTTTTAGCTCAAGGTGGCAACCCTAACTGAGACTATTCCCATTGTTTTCCGCTCTGACCACTCGCGAACAAAGGTAACCTACGCTCACGTTTTCGACTTGTACAAAGAGACACGCCGGTCCTCGTCGAAAGACTGACTTGGTTGGCTAGGCTGACGTCAGCCGATAGTCAGTCTATCGGCATTCTCCCATCCCCTTCATGAGCTGTCACCCGGCAAGGGTCTGTGGTCCCTCCTTGGAGGGACGTACGCACTTGACCCTAACAGCCCCCATATAGCCCATGTCCCCACCCGTGAGGTGGCGACAAAAAATAAATAAATAAATAAATAAAATTAATAAAAAAGCGCGTCATGTCAGCATTAAAAAAACTTTCAGATTTTGGTGGTTTTGGGATTTTGGAATTTCAGATAAAGGATTCTCAACCTGTAGTAGTAGTAGTAGTAGTAGTAGTAGTAGTAGTAGTAACAGAAGTATTGTAGTGCAGCTGACTTGCGTTATGGGCAAGCCTCCCATAAGTCACTCTGCAAGTAGGGTACCTCTTAGGCCAAATGATTAAGGAGTAGCTTTCCCGTCTCGCTGGTCACGGGTTCAATCCCTGGCAAAGCCTTTTCTTGTCTGGATTAATTTCTCATGTGTTTCGTTACACACTTTGTTCATGTAGAGTTCTAGTGATGTGAAATTAAGGGCATTACAATAGTAATGGTAGTAGTAGTAGTAGTAGTAGTAAAACTTAAAGGAGTAGTAGTAGTAGCAGTAGTAGTAGTAGTGGTAGTAGTAGTAATAGTAGTACTAGTAATAGTAGTAATAATAGTAGTAGTAGTAATGGTAGCAGTAGTAATAATAATAAAAGTAGTAGTAGTAGTAACAGTTAGCTTCTGTTAACTTTATCAGGGATTTTTATGGGTCTATTCTAAATTGTTGCATAGAAGAAAAGAAGGATTTAGAACCATTTTGAAATTGTTCCACGCTATAAAAAAAAAAAGGAATATAAGCTATTTATAAATGGTTGCAAGAATGATTTTCAGTCACAGTCTCTGAAAATATCTGAGTAGAGAAGTTTATTTATATATATATATATATATATATATATATATATATATATATATATATATATATATATATATATATATATATATATATATATATATATATATATATATATATATATATATATATATGTATATGCAGTATGTGTAAACATCTTTTAATTTATATTAGAAAACTAGATTATTCAGAAATTATTGTATCTTTTTTCATGGATATTTTTCCCAGGTCCCTTGTTGTGTTTGTTCAGCAAAACTTTAACTTGACTGAGAAGATCATCAGACTGTTTGAGACACAGCAGCGGCAGACAAGGAAGAAGAGGCATTCTTCGCTGGGTGAAGACCAGTGCAAGGCGCAGGTGTGGATTGCTGCAGAACTGAATGAGGTACAGTGGTGTAGAGTGATGAAAAAAGGAAAATCTTATTTGTGCTCCGCTCTTTTCTTTCATACTTTTGCTATATCATTTTGATCAAATCACGATATTATGTTTATTAAAGTAAACAGTCAAAGGATGCTTACGAAATGGTCTGAGGCTCTCAATACTTGTGCATGATTTCTTTATAAATAACTTCATTAAGAATTAGCAGTTACACTTATCATATACCGTATTTTGCGGTATATAATGCGCACCTTTTTCATTTAAACTATGCCAGAAAGTTACCCCTATGCGGTATACACCAAAGGTACAAATTTTGATTGATTTTTTTTATTCGATCTGCCTTTTTCTGCCGTATTTTTGAAGTTTGCGTGGGCTTTTATGGGTCAGCGTAACTCATAGGCTGCCACACAACATAGCTATGCCATTCTCAGTGTTTCTGTGACTGTAACAATGACAGGAGAGTTTTTTGTTTCTTTCGCGTATGATTAAACACCCGAGTGTCCACAGACAGTGACCTTGACTCTCATAAGCCTCCTCTTGCCCCCAAAAGAGCTCTCAGTGTGAGCACAATTGGGAGAGAGCTGAAACTGACTTTTTCAAGCTTCAAAAGTGGTGTTAGTGCTGAAGACAGTGACATCAACAGCACTGAACTCCAACCCCTTGTCTTAACAGAAAGGCTGAGCCCCGTTATTGTGCAACCTCGATTTGGTGACCACAGTGGCGTAGTAAGGCCTGGACTTTCGGGGCTATAGCCCCGAATGTTTTATGAATAGCCCCGGATCACAAAGTTTTTTTTTTTTTTTAA
This sequence comes from Eriocheir sinensis, assembly GCF_024679095.1. Lineage (NCBI taxonomy): Eukaryota > Metazoa > Arthropoda > Malacostraca > Decapoda > Varunidae > Eriocheir > Eriocheir sinensis. The sequence goes on along the minus strand of NW_026112053.1, from coordinate 798,431 downwards.
GAATAGCCACATCCAGGCCAATCAATCAATCAGTGGGGGCATACGCCGGGGGGTGCTTCGCCTCGCCCACCCTACGACGCCAAGCACGGGGGTCCCTCCGGGCGAGTCTCCATTCAGGCCCCCTTCAGGCCCCCTTTTCGACCCAAGTACCTCCTGACAGGATCTATCGACTTGTTCAAGTCACGAACTCCGTGGGCGTCCCCTTGGCCTCCTCCATTCAGGATTGTCTCTTACAGAGAAAACCCAATGAGCAGGGTCAGCTTCAGGGTAACATGTCACGGGCCCGTATAGCCAGAGTTGGCGTTGACAGACTATGCAGGTAATATATGTCGAATCAGTCTCACGGAGTAGTCGATGGGGATGCGGTGGCTGAGTGGTTAGCGTGCCGGCGCCATGTCCAGGAGATCCAGGAGGGACGCGGGTTCGAATCCTGGCCGCCATACAGCTGGGAATTTTCAGTCACCGACGAGTGGCCTAAGACTACCCACATGCTGCCCTGAAGACAACCTATCAACCCGGACTCTAGATTACCTCTCCAAAGAGAGGCTCAAAGATGAGCTCCGGGGGGCAGTATGAGCCAAAACAAGATGGCGCCACTATAAACATTTGCCTGCACCACAACGGGCTGGGGGTAACCATCAGGCCCCACCAGTGAAAAATCCTAATGGCGCAATAGGCTGTGACATAAAAAAAAAATGTCATTCCAGCGATATCCCATGATTCTGCGTAGACATTTATTACCAAAGGTATCAATCCACCTCTCCAAGTCCCCATTTAGTGTCCATGTCTCACAACTATAGAGTAAGACAGGGAGCACAAGGGACTTGAAGATCCGGATCTTTGTTCTTCTGCACAGGTATCGACAACGCCATATACTGGTGTTGAGCGAGTCCATAACACCGTGGGCCAGACCAATCCGCCGTAAGACTTCCTGGCCAGGCTCACCGTTGTTATGAACTATGCTACGAGTTTGTTAATGGTTGTTATCCTTTACTTCCACATTACCCATTAGTTAAGTCAAGTGTTATGGCTGCAATAAAACATGTATTCTTCAGTCACTTAACCATAGTCTTTGCTATTCATTTGTGCTTCATGTAGCTTTTCTCTTGAGAGATTAGCTTTTTTATCAATATGTCACTTTTTAAAATTACACTTTTTGCTTTTTTGGTGTTGTTTTTTCCACTGCATAATGATGTGCTCTTTCATGGGCTACTCTGACATCTGATATATTTCTTTTTAGCATTTTGCCTACAGTTATGTGATTAACTAACCCTCTCTTCATCTTGCCCTACATGTCCTCTTCGTGCACGTGAATCATTTTATGTTGACATAGATGACAAAAGCTGGCATTTGGTACACTGATATCTGTCTGCTTGTCTTTTTATATGTTGCCGTGTGGTGAGGAGTTATTGGTATTTTGCCATGCCTGATACATCATTTTCTGTGTTGCAGGCTGGTAAGGAGTTTGTGTTGGGAGATGGCCAAAAATACGGTGACTTTCTCAACTGTCCCTTAAAGTTAGGCCAGACTTACACCATTGGCCTCATGGTGGTGAATGAGTTGCTCGGTGAGTAACTGATGCAATTTGTACAGAGTAACCCTCTTATTTTCACAGACTTAACTGACCATATCCACCTTATTAACCAATTTGTAAAAATACCTACCGATTGTATCAAACCCAAATGCATGGATTTCATTGATTATTAACCCGTACAGTGTTTACTACGCACAAGTACGTACCTCTAAAGGAAGTGTTTAGTACGTACTTATACCTTTGCCCTTCTAAACAGTTATGCTGCAGTCATTTATGTTGTTTTATCTTTAATTCATTAATGCAGGAGTATTGAGGAAGATACTGGGAACTCATAAAGGCAATGTTTTTCATATATATGCATAGTTATTGAGAAAATTCAGGTAAGTGTAATTCTGTTGCAAAATTTCAAGCATATTTTGTGAGTGCTTTTTTCCTATGTCTACATACTGTATACAGTTTTACTATTTGAAAATATAATGAGTAAAGCCTTGAATATAGATTTTCATCATCATCATTTCGTTCAACGTCCATTTTCACTCTTCCTGAACGGTTGGACGCTTAATATATGGTTCCCCTTCATTCTACTGTCTTCTGCAAGATGCTCATCCAATCCCATCAATGCCATGTCTTCCTGTATACACCTTCTCCACGTTTTCCTAGGCCTACCAACTGGTCTCCTTCCTTCTACTTCTAATCTCTCCAAAACTTCCAGCACTGTATCCTCCCCTCCTCTCTTCACATGTCCAAACCACTGGAGTCTTTCCCTTCTGAGCACTGTTTCCAGGTCCTCTACTCCACATCTGTTAGCTACATCTGCACTGGACACCATATCTTGCCACCTGATCCCCGCCATATACCTCAGCATTCTGCGATCACTTGCTCTCAATACCTCCATCAGTTTTCTAGTTAGAGCCCATGTTTCTGCTCTTCTTCATGTTCTTCTATTTATAAGGATCCGTTTTAGATCACTGATCTGGCTGGAGAACCCGTGTTCTATTTACCACTGAGATCTGGATTCTCATGATCTGGGTGATCCTGATCCTGATCTGCCTGATCCAGAGGCCGAGGTGGGTTGTAGCAGACGACACCCGCGTCCAGCTCTCATGCTGTTACACTCGGCCTCTCCGACTTTATTTCAAGTATGCAACTCAAGAGCACCTCCCATAATGAGTGAAGAACATATAATAAGATAAGATGATGTTGCAAAAAGGGTTCTGTTGGCAGTAAAGATGTAAAATAGAAGTATTACACAACGGAATTGTGGGAGATATACAGCTAGGCCACACCAACGTGAGCAAGTGCTCATTATCGTCGATCTCTGGGTACTACCAGGACCTCACACACCACATACCCCATCCCCCTTGCTCAAGGGGGGACAGTAACCACTCCTAGTCAACGGAGAGAATCTGGCCTGAGCGGGGCTCCAACCACCAACTGTTTGGCGGTGAAGCTTTGCAGCGCGGTGCTGTAACTGATTGAGCTACCGGAGTGGTGTGTGTGTGTGTGTGTGTGTGTGTGTGTGTGTGTGTGTACTGGGATTTATTTCAAGGAGCGTAAGCAACAGAAGCCCCGAAGTCTTCCTCAAACTATATTTAGCATTAGTTAGACCTCATCTTGACTATGCGGTTCAGTTCTGGTCACCTTACTATAGAATGGATATCAAAATGTTAGAATCGGTGCAGAGGAGGATGACTAAGATGATTCAGGGGTTGAGAAACTTGCCATACGAGGGAAGACTCAAACAGTTAAACTTGCATTCTCTAGAAAGGCGAAGGGTGCGTGGAGACATGATCGAGGTTTATAAATGGATGAAGGGCTTTAATAAGGGAGACATTCATAAGGTTTTGTTTGTAAGAGAACCGGGTAGGACACGAAGTAATGGGTTTAAACTGGATAAATTCAGATTCAACAGGGACATAGGCAAAAATTGGTTTACTAACAGGGTGGTGGATGAGTGGAATAGGCTTAGCAGTCATGTGGTGAGTGCCAATACAATTGTCACATTCAAAAATAGACTAGATAAATTCATGGACAGCGATATTAGGTGGGGTTAGATACACGGGAGCTTAGGGTCAAAGGAGCTGCCTCGTACAGGCCTACCGGCCTCTTGTAGACTCCTGCGTTCTTATGTTCTTATGTGTGTGTGTGTTTTGATCTGTCGCTCTGCATTCTATTTACCCAGAGCGAATCCAGATCAGATTCAGATCTGGGCCAATGATCTAGAGCCGATCTGTGTTCAAAACAGAAGACGTCTCACTGGTACACCCCAGCTGCTCTGCTCTTTACAGGAATGCTACGATTCACAAGCAGACTAGCCACCTCCTTCCCCTTTAACCACTCTGCCGCCACTCTCGCTTTCACTGTCCTCTCCACTCCTGCCTCACAGTCCCGAACATCTCCCAAATAACAGAAATGTTCTTCCTCCTCCAGCTTCCCCCCATTCACCTCTAGTTCATAATGATTGGAAATGAGAACTGGTGATTGGAGACAGCATTGTGTTATTTCAGCCTTGCGGCAGCGTAAACTCCGCCTTGTGCCGTCCGCTGTTGCCGACTGAACATCCAGATATTTTATGTTTCATTTTTTTTCATATATTTCTATGTATTTGTTATGTAGAGAGATATGTATTTATCATATTTATTATATACATGAGGAAAACGTGTAAAAGAGGCATAATAAGAGCATAAAAAAACTATAAATAAATTTCTGATTTTTTTGTATGACATCTTGACCTCTGAGACAGGGGAAAATGATGGAAATAAGAATCGCAAGGAAGCAACACTTCGAGTAATCACACGATAATATATACTCCAATGGACTTTTAATTTTCTGGAGAGTTTTTGAGGCAGATAAAACCAATGCGAAAAAAACACAACCTGTCATGACCTGTTTCTCTACCCAGACACTGCATGGGCTGAAAAGGATTTGACTTCAACAATCATACGGCACTCAGGTGACGTGGTGCAGATGAATCGTTGTGTTAGGAGTTATGTAGAAAGACAGGGCAACCATTGGAGTCCTCAGGAAAAGCAAGAAAATTCCAATTAAAAAAGGCATTATGCAATCCTCCTCCTTCTCCTCCTCTTCCCTCCACCTCCTCCTTCTCATCCTCTTCCTCTTCCTCCTCCTCCCTTCCTCCTACTCTCCTCCTCCTCCTCCTCCTCCAGCTATTACCTTTTATTTTTTTTAGAACACCATTGCAGTCACGTGCAGGTTCTGCATCTACTGACATTATACAATATAAAGAGTGGCTTTAATGGGTGATTTTATTTATTTATTTATTTATTTATTTTATTTTTTTGCAGCCAGCAGAACTTTTGGATCTGGGATATTCTGACATTTGGGATTTTCATTAATGTACTTTTACTATGATAAAGATGGAGACTTCATCCATTCCTTGAAATAAGTTCCGTTCAAATAGAATGAGAGCAGATGAGAAACTAACTGTTTATAATATTTTCCAGGAGAGAAAACCTACTCCTTTGTGATACTGGATGGAGGGGTGGTTGTGGAGCCCACGGATATAAGTTCATATGACCCTCTGCTGTTGTTGCTGCTGCTGTTATTGATTTTCCCCCTCTTTGGACTGCTGGCATACCTTTGGTAAGTTCCATTCTTCATACAGTGTATTGTTACTTTAGATATTCATCATCATCATCATCACCTGATCTTTTTCCCACATAGGCAGGCTGTGAATTCAAGGAAAATCTTGCAATCATTTTGATGAGTGTTCCATCAATATTAAACTATTTTGGAGGGTCAAGTCTCCAACTACTACCTCCCGCAATACAAAATCTGAATCCATTAAGTCACCTCCTAAAACAACAAATGAAATGAGGATTGATATTTTCCATACAAATGTCTGCCATTGAAGCTTTTTTCTCTACTTTCTCTACTTGCTTTGATCATCTATCTTCTTAACCCCAGGCGATGACTATTGTTGTCGTGGCCAGAAAAGTCCCTAACCCCGGGTGATGATTATAGTCATCCACATGTAAAGAAAGCTGGGGAGAATACAGTGCTGGGAGTTAGGAGAGATTGAAGGTTAAAGTAAGGAGACCAGTTGGTAGACCTAGGAAAACGTGGAGAAGGTGTATACAGGAAGACTTGGCATTGATGGGACTGGATGAGCGATGGGCAGAAGACAGAGTAGAATGGAGGAGAGCCATAAAGCATCCAACCACGCAGGATGAGTGAAAACGGACGTTAAACGAAATTATGATGATGATGATGAAGTTGCATGACTTAACATTTTTCTTCATTGAATTGTAGCAGCCACTTTTTTATCCATTCCTTAAGATTAATCCACTTGAAGCCTCTTACCATTTTTCCGCTATGATTCTTGGGTGATCTCCTAATTTCTTCGGGGACCTCTACTTCTCTCTAACTAGCTTTTTCGGTGAAACTTTAGCTTTTCTTGAATCTTTTAGCTTGCATGCTGGGGCTAACTCTTTTCTTTCCTTCTAAGGTCCCTTCTTTCTTTTATCCTTTCTCTCCCCTCCTACGGTTCTAGTTCTTTTTGCTGACCGTTCTGTTTCTGCCTTTCTTTAACATGTTCTTTCGTGGTGGATCTGTACTGTCTTGTCCCATCTCCACTTCTTTCTGTTTTCTTAGTCTTTTCTTGTCTTTCATTGATGATCTTCCTTTTTTTGATGATCTTCTTGATCCCACTTTTGTATTCCACAACTTCCTCTAATAGATGATTCCTCTTCTTTACATAACAACCAGAACTTAAGGACTGCTCTTCAGGAGGCTAACGAACTGGAACGGCACCAAGGCTGAAGAAAGAAGAACATTCCTTCATCAATTCCATTGCAATTTCAACACCCTCCCACCTCACACGCATGTCCTTTCTCAAATCTTCCAAACCCTTTCACACACAACTACCACCTATTCTTTCTAAACACAATCTCACTAAACCTTCCTCAATCCTCCTCTCAAAAAATCCAACTCAAAAATCTCACTCAAAATCTTATCTCTTACTAAATCTGGAAACTTAAATCTCGGCGTTCTGCTGAGCGTTCGCCAGTTCTCTTCTCCGCTCCGTCTCTCTGCCAGTTCTTGTCGGCATATGTCTGCCTGTATGAGAGCCCTAGTATCATGTGGGGGTATGGCGGGGATCTCCTCACACAGCTCAGAGGGAGGCATGTGGCCTCACTCACTCAAGCTCTCTCTCTTCCTCCATCTCCTCTCTCTTCATATTCTCCGCACGCCACCCTCCTTTGCCTCTTTCTCTTCTATATCTTATATCCTTCTGCTCTTCTTCTGCTCTTGACTGCCCTCCCCCCTCCAACCTCCCCCCTCCCCTGGCTTCTCACGCTCGACCTTACTCATGCTCATCCCCTTCTGTCCAAACCCCTTATGCAAGTCTTTAGCAGCATTCACTCTTTCATCCCCACGCTGGTAAACTCTGGAACAATCTCCATCTCTCTTTCCCTCCATCTCTCTTTCCTTCTTTCAGAGGTGAGGTAAGGATCTCTCCTCCCTCGAAACCGACTTATCTTTTCGGCCACCTGGATTCTTTTTTTTTTTTTTTCTAGGAGCTTTTTTTTTTTTTTTTTTATTTTTTTTTTTTTTTGTGCCTTGAGTCTCCTCCTTAAAAAAAAAAAAAAAAAAAGCTTGGTGAGGTCTTCTTGTAGGAAATCCAAAGTCAACGGGTTAAGATGTATTATAAAAGCAGTGATTTTCGTATACATTTATAGCTGAAATATACAGAAATCCAGAAATATAAAAATTTGGAGAAAATGCCAAAATTTAGACATTCAGAAAAAAATTGATTTTATATCTATCGGTCTACTGAAGGCGCCATCAAGGAGTCAAAATTTGTTTCATTACTTTATTGTAGGGGGGAAAATTTTGAAAATGGAAAATGGGTAAAAAGTCACTCCACATTCCAAACTGGGGATATCAGCGAGTGCAAGACATGCCCAGGGTTGATGGCTCAATCAAGGGATCAGGTGACAGCAGCGTCTTCCATACATCCTCTAGTACTTAATGTTCAAAGTAACATATCATATTATGTTTCCCAGAAGATTGATTTTTACTGCTCATAATTCCAAGCTCTCTTATATACTGACATACCCACATTCCATTGTCTAATCTCTGATTGTCATCTTCATAAATCCAAAGTTTCCTTCACTATACTGATTTTCATTACTCCCAAACCTAATTTTGCAGGCTACACAGAACCAGTGGTGCAGTGCACTCCTCTTCTGACTGTTTTCTAATATTCAAACTTGGCACCTTACCTGGCCAGTGTGAGAAGTTAAATGTGATGAACAGAATAGAATATTGGATGGGACCCAGACATATTTAAAGATATGAAAAATTAATAAGCATATGTTGGACATCACTGAATAATGTTTATGGCAGTTTTGCCAACATCTGCAATGTAGAAGGGTTTCATATTGCCAAGAAAATATATTACTACAATAACCAGTATTCATGATAGCAGTAAGTGTTTACAACTAGTCTTTCCTTCCTCATTGCAGTTACTCTAGACAGCCAGCTGGCAAAGGTATTGTTACGCCACCCCCCCCCCAGGGCCGGATCAAGGGGGGGGGCCAAGGGGCCAGGGCCCCGGGCCACCCACCAAGAGGGGGCCTCCCACCAATTTAAACAATACATTTTGATTTAATAAGGTTAGTATTGTAATCATAACTAAACGAGTGTCAGTACCATGTAGTCAAGTGCCTGCACGTTTTCCTTTCTTTTGTTACCATGGTAATCCATGCAATTTGGATGGTCCATTTTCTCTTACGACAATAAGAGAGAATTGGCCCAGCTGTGTGATGTTAATGTTAATTAAACCATTAAAACCAACAAAAAATAAAATATTTCCCCGATTTTTTTTCTTTTGCTTCCCTGGACAGTCCAGGGAAGCAGGCGTAGGTTTTGTATCCCCGGGTTTATAGTGGCCCTTCTGAAAAATACAGAACACAAACTTTCTTGCCTATCATTGATCAGTTTGTATCTTCTCTCGGTCAACGTCTGGAAGCATACAAACAGATATCAAGTAAATTTAGTTTTTTTAGACATCTGCAAAGGCTTTCTTCAGATGAACTTTGCGACGCAGCAGAGCAACTCATCAGATCATATCCAGATGACTTGGATATAACATTTAAGGAGGAACTGTGCCAGTTTGTCACATTTGCTAATATATTCACAGATGAGGAGCCAACAGATGTCAGCACTGAGCTTTTCCTGCATAGACTTGTATTGGACAAGGGTGTGCAGGACACTTTCCCAAACATAGAGATAGCTCTGCGAATATACCTTGTCCTAATGGTGACAAACTGCAGTGGGGAGCGCTCTTTCTCAAAGCTAAAGTTAATTGAAAACAGGTTACGGACATCTATGACACAGAAACGTCTGGTAAATCTGACTATGATGAGCCTCGAGTCAGATATCTTGTGTGAACTGGACTCCAACGAGATCATCAGTGAATTTGCAATGAAAAAATCCAGAAAAGTGTCAAGAAAGTAATCCTGACTTAACATGTAACTACATATGAAAGAATGAGGTATTATATTATGTGATAGTTATATTATTATATTCATATGAGTAACTGGAATTGTATGTATGTAAAAAAAAAAAAAGTAAGAATAACTTGTGCTTATTTTATTTTGAATTTATGCATATTGATAATCGGAAGAATAGTCCCGTTGTATTTTATTTTGAATTTATGCATATTGATAATCGGAAGAATAGTCCCATTGTATTTTATTTTGAATTTATGGATATTGATAATCGGAAGAATAGTCCCGTTGTATTTTATTTTGAATTTATGCATATTGATAATCGGAAGAATAGTCCCGTTGTATTTTATTTTGAATTTATGGATATTGATAATCGGAAGAATAGTCCCGTTGCATTTTATTTTGAATTTATGGATATTGATAATCGGAAGAATAGTCCCGTTGCATTTTATTTTGAATTTATGGATATTGATAATCGGAAGAATAGTCCCATTGTATTTTATTTTGAATTTATGGATATTGATAATCGGAAGAATAGTCCCGTTGCATTTTATTTTGAATTTATGGATATTGATAATCGGAAGAATAGTCCCATTGTATTTTATTTTGAATTTATGGATATTGATAATCGGAAGAATAGTCCCATTGTAGTGTTTCCTAAATAAAACCGACCTAATTAGTATTGCACTATTTTGGCCATTAGATTAATTAGACTATAGTTTGTGGTGTATGCAATGGGAGTTGGAAAGGGGGCCTCCCACCAGAGTAGGCCCCAGGCCTCCCACCAGCTTAATCCGGCCCTGCCCCCCCCACACCCACCATCCACGGCAGGTGGCGTGATCCTCAGAACAACCACACGGGCACCAGTCACTCACAGCGGCCCACACCGAACACCGAGGGGAGGAGGGAACGAGGCGGGGCACAAAGGATACACGTGCAACACTAAGTTCTAGTTTAATGACAGGTTCCTCACACAGTACAGCAACTTTCAAGGGCACAGAACAGTTAGTCAGGCACAGTACAGGGGCACGGCAGACACGCACACCGGAAGCACACAGCTCAACACTCTCTCAGCCCAGACACGCGTCTTCTCAACTGCCCCTCAGCCACCCTTGCTCGCAACAGCCGACTCAGCACTTCCTGCCCGGCGGCCGGTGGCCCAGGGCTCCCCTCTGTCTCTCTTGTCCCAACAAGTAGAGTTGCACCATGCTGAGCTAACATTGCATCATGCTACAATTTTCATCACATTACACATACAATCATTCACATACAGCACATTCGTAACAGTATGTACATGGCAACAAAAACAAAATACATTATTTTATCTAAAAGTTACAGTAATTGGTCATCATATAAGTCAAGAAATATGTAATTGAAATAATAACTTTGACACTTCAGTTATGAAGCAGTGAAGCCATCAATGAGAAATATTAGGGTAGGGAACGATGAATAACAGATGTGGAAATACATAGGAAGGTTAATTAAGATACATTTGCCAAAATAAACAATGAAAATCAGGTTTCTCATGTTTCATTTAGAGGATGAACAGAAAATCACTGCCGATCACGCACTGCAAGACATGACCCCAGTCATGGGGCCTCTGGTGACCACAAACAGGGGGACCATAAAAGAAGTACGTACATGTTGGTAAAATTAATAAAGTACACGAGACTTACCTCTGGTCAGTTGAAGTGTGCTTGTAATTTTACGAGACAAATCACCTCTGCTGGAGGGGAGCTTTCACATGAGATACGCTTTGCCACGTCACGCTGTCAGACTTTGAAGTATACGATCACTCACATGAAATAAACCTAAAACTACTTTGCATTATTGTAATGTCTTAGAAATGGGAGGGCGCGGTGGGCATGTGAAAGCTCCCCTCCAGCAGAGGTGATTTGTCTCGTAAAATTACAAGCACACTTCAACTGACCAGAGGTAAGTCTCGTGTACTTTATTAATTTTACATCACCAAATCACCCTCTGCGGAGTGGAGCTTTCCCATGAGGCTTTGAAGCCATGGGGGTGTCGGACTCTGATAGTGTATAGAATTTGGAACATTAAAACACAATCAATCCCTTCATTGAACATAAGTTTAATCAACTGACATCTTAATTACATAAACATATACATGATATCCATGTAACTTGTATGAATACAAACTTAACAGTGTAGTTTACAGAACAATTTCGACCTATGTTAACATGAAAAATGAAATGTAAGCATGTTATGCATTCCATAAGTTCCAGCTTATCCTAGTACCGCATCCTGAAATAGATCTGAATTTGTTGCAATGTGCTTATCATAATATTTTGCGAATGTGGTCTCCCTTGACCAACCAGCCTTTTGCATGATACATGTCACTGGCACCGCCAAAGCCTTGGCCTTCGATGCCGCAGCCGGCCTTACACTGCCTGCCTTGAATTTAGTTGTGTCTACACCAGACATACAAAGCATTGATTTTATCCAACGCGCAATAGTGTCTTTGGAAACCGCGTTGTGCGGTTTGCTAAAGCTAATAAACAATTTTGCATCCTTGTGTTTGTCACCTTGCCTTAGATCTTGGGTCCTTACCATGTATTCTAACAAAGTTTTACATACACATAAGCTGTCATCCTTAGAATAAGCCTGAAATTTCACCCTTTTAATATTAAAATTAGGTCTACATTGCTTGATATTACCACCCAACTGAATGGAAATATAGTCATTGCCTATGTTCATGCCATGAAGCACTAATAAATGTGAAGTTTGTACTCTGGCTGCTAGAGTGAGTGACATCAACATGACGAGTTTTAGAGTTAGGTCCTTTAATGGCAAGTCCTGTAACGGATACATTTATCTTAGTTTCTGTAAAACTGGTTGAACATCCCATGTTTCAGTATACCTGGGTGTGGGTGTTCTTAGGTTGAAGACCCCTTTCATAAATCTGTTAACTAGCGGGTGGTTCCCCGCTCTGCATCCATCAATTACAATGCCCAGTGATGAAAGGGCACCCCTTGCTGTGTTAATGCTGTCATATCCCACATTCCTATTAAATGTTTCGGTCAGAAAGTTAATGATGTTGGATGCATTGGGATTAAGGAAATTGGTGTCCCATCTAGCGCAAAACTGCTTCCACCTTTTGACATGTGGTTGGTACTGTTTTGCACTGCTTGGTTTCCAGGAGGCAAGTATGATGTCCGCGCCTGCTGCAGAAACACCCTGTTCTCGTAAGGTCTCCCTGACAGTAAGCATGCCATGAGTCTTGTGTGTTTCATGACAGGGTGCGAACCTGGTAGAGATGGGTGCGTCAGCACATTCTTCCTGCTCGTGATTAGCCTGGGGTAATCGACTAGCATCCCGAGCAGCATTCCCATCCAGGGTTGAGACGTCCAGAATAGCACAACCATCCACCCCCTTGCCTGTTCTGCACGTATCTTTTGAAGACACCTAGCAATTAGAGAGAATGGGGGGAAAATGTAAAAAAGTTCAAACTGTACCCAATTTAAAGAGAAAGCATCAAAACAGTGTGCTTCTGGGTCTGGTTTCCATGAACAAAATAACGAAACTTGCTTATTAAGTCTGGATGCAAACAAGTCAATGGAAGGGGTACCAAAAATGTCACAAAGATCTCGGAAAATGTGCTCGTTGAGTTTCCATTCGTGCCTATCATTAATTTTGCGAGAGGCACTGTCTGCCAAAACGTTGTCTCTGCCCGGAATGTGCGAACACGTGACCCATGCATTATTCTCTATACACCAGTCCCAAATCAAAGTGGATATATTGTTACAAATTAGTGATTTCGTACCACCCATTTCATTAACGTAGGTCATGGCGGCAGTATTGTCACAAAATACCTTAACATGTTTCCCACTGAGTTCATGACTGAATGCTTGAAGGGCAAACAAGATAGCTTTAAGCTCTAGAGAATTGATGTGTAGTAATTTCTCACCTAATGACCAACTTCCACTCGTAGTCTGATGGTTCAGGTGGCCTCCCCAACCTATGTTGGAAGCGTCAGTGTACAAGTTAATTTCAGTACCTGCCCTGAATATCTTTCTATATTGTGCTGATACATTGTTTAACCACCAGCTTAGGTCCAATTTCATGTCATCAGTGATGGTCATAAATTGGTCAAAATCCCCATTCACTTTATGCAACGCTGCAATTTTAGCTGCCTCCAACTTCCTGTAGTGAAGTTTTCTCAACTCAACTGCTGGGACAGCAGCCACCAGAAGGCCATTGACCCTGGCCACTTCTCGAATTTTTTCCTTACTCTTACACATGAGTTCCTTGCAACTTTTTACTATTTTATCCACCCTGCGTGCTGGTAATGAAATGTTCATAGTTTCCGTGTCAATAATGTTACCCAAATATTCAATATGCTTTGTGGGGACCAAAACAGACTTGTCTTCGTTAATACAGAAACCTAATTGTCTAAGGGTGTCAATAGTGTCCCTAATGACTGTGCGACATCCTGGCAGGGAACTGTTACAAATAAGGGAATCGTCAATGAAACTAGTAATAGTAAATCCCTTCTCCCTCAAAGCTGCAAAAACAGGCTTCATCAACTTGGTGAAAATCCTAGGCCCTTCAGAGATACCATTAGGTAGGCATGTAAACTGATAAATATTTCCTTGCCATGTAAAACATAAAAAACGTTGTTGCTCTTCCGCAATCTTAACTGAATAGTAGGCATAGATTTACATAGAAAATCAGACCACACAGACCCCATGGTCCAAACTAGGTGGTCTGTCCTTAAACCTAAGTGATTTTACATTAATCAGAAGACTCCAAAACGTTGCATTTCTACTCTAGTTGATATTGGGGATATTGGTTTGGGGAGGCGGTGGCTGAGTCGTCAAAGTAACGGCCTCGTGTTCAGGAGGACGCGAGTTCAATCCCCGCCCGGTACCACCAAGCTGGGATTTTTCAGCCGCCGCCGAGTGGCTTAAAACTACCCACATGCTGTCCAGAAGACCACTTATCAACCCGGACTCTAGATTCTAGGATCAAAGATGAGCTCTGGGAGGGCAGCATGAGCCAATGCAAGATGGCGCCACTATAAACACTCGCCTGCGCCAGAACGGGCTGGGCCGACCATCAGGACCTACCGGAAAGAAGCCTTGGACCGACCATCAGGATCCACCGGGAAGAAGCCTACCGGCGCAATAGGCTGCAATGTAAAAAAAAAAAAAAAAAAATTAAGTTGAAGGAAGTGACGGTCGAGCTTATTTTTGAAGGAGTCAATCGTGTTACACTGGACCACTGATGGTGGAAGCTTATTCCATTCTCGCACTACAACGTTGGTGAAGAAAAATTTAGTGCAGTCTGAATTTACTTGTCTACATCTGAGTTTTACGCCATTGTTCCTCGTGCGCAAAGTGTCATCGATCATAAACAATGTTGATCTGTCTACATTCGTGAAACCATTAACCACCAGCCTCAGATCTACTGAAGCTAAAAAATCACCTTCATTAATCAGCCTGATGACCTGTTCAAAATTTTCCATTTTAAAATGTTTGTAGGGTATATGTTTATTTAATTTTTCCAAATTGAGCACCATTCTGTATTCACCATTCTTCTTTTTCCTCAAGAAAATGGGAGAAACAATTTGGTCCCTCTTTCTTTGTGTAACTTTAATGACCTTAAGCTCTAAAAGTTTGTTAATCTCCTCAGAAATTATACCTTTCTCTTTCTCATTGAAAACATACTCTAACTCTCCTGAAAACAAATGGCAAATGTCATCCACCTTAATGTCCAGGTGACAACCTTCAACAATATCCAAAATGACTGGGTCCCTGGTAAATTTACGCCATTCATCTATAAAATAGTGAAGTCTGCCAGCCTCAAAAACCTTACTTGCCTCTACTGTTGCTGGGGCCTGTGTTGGCCCCGGCTCTTGGCGTTTTTTGAAACAGTGTCATGGCGAGTGGTGGATTGCCGTTGAGCACCCCGATACCCGAGCCTCTGCTGTCCATAAGGCTGGAACCTGGAGAAGCCACTGTGTGAAGTCGAACCCCAGTAACCTCTTGTTCTTCCTCCGGTGAATCTCCATGTAGAGGGGGGTTTCTTTGTTGTGATCTTGTTTTTCAATTTTTCGGATTCTTCAATTTGTCTTGCAGAATGTGAAACATCATCTCCAAACAGGAAACGAGTAACTGGCACCTTGTCTGAGCAAAGATGTGCATATTTTTGGTTGATCTCCCGCTTCATGGCAGATCGCCTTGCCAAGTTGTTCTTGTAATTAGCATTGCCTAACAAGGCCAATGCTCCGTTAATCATGCCCACTTCATGGGCTACCACTGGATGACCCTCATCTTGAACAACTTTATCTAGCGCTAAAAGAGACTTCGTGATGATAGTTGCTGCCCTCAAAACGTCCTTGTTGACTTCCTTCAAACGGAAGTCAGTCTTCTTGGCATCACTTCTAAGTGCCTCTAACACCTCCGGATTACATTCCACTGGAGCGAGGGCATGGCAATTCCTTGGTCTCTCGATCACATCATCTTCGCAAATGAGTTTGTGGTCCTCCCCACGCATGCCGTTGGAAAACAAAGTTCACCATCTCGGCCACCTGTTGATCAATGTCCTCAGAGGCAGTGTCCGGAGGACCAAAAACCTTAGCATTATGCATTAACACGCTGTCACCAGGGGCCTGCTCCGTGAAAGCACCTTCCTCACAGCCAGAGACGGGGAACCCCGAAAAAACACTGGTAGGTGAATCAGTGAGATGCGTACCTTGAGAAGTACTCGCTCCATCATTCACTCGACTCGGCTTATGTGCAGAAGGCAGTCTGTCCGCTTTCAACTGTTTTACTTCACCTCTTAACTCCGCCAGAGCCTTGAAAACCATGTCCCAGGGGGCGGCATCCTGTGAGGTGGGTATGTGTGGCGAGGCGGCGACCGTGTTTGCACCTGTAGCCCCTGGCGTCACACGGCCAGGTGAGCGGAGTGCCTCTCTCAAACTTCCATGACGGGAGAAAATACTACTAGTACCACCTCCCTCAACGTGACCGGAGGTTTTCCTGCTGTTCCTGTAGTCTGTGGGAGAGCCCAAGGACGGGCTGGTCGACTCCTCTCCAGAGGTAGACATGGCCGCCACCCTGCGAAACAGATACCGAGCCTTAAGCTCAAAACACTTGCCACACTTTGAAATATAGCCACTCGAACGGCTCTACCCGCTCCAAGGACTGGATAACGGGTAGTAGGCACTGTCCCTGCGTAACAGGAGACGTGGCCTTACCTGAAAAGGGAAAAAGCCAAATCCAAGAACCCGCACAGCGAATGTCTGCCCAGCGCGGCGGCGTGCAAGCTACTGACGGCGTGACGTGGCAAAGCGTATCTCATGGGAAAGCTCCACTCCGCAGAGGGTGATTTGGTGATGTAAAATTATTGTTATGCTTAGTATCCTGACATTAGTAAGCTCCATAATAGCTACATTTCTACATAATTCTTTATTTTTTCCCTATCATGGACATTCATAAATAAGGAGTTAATAAAATCACTATTTATACCTACCCAGATTAACTTTGTCTCCAAGCCAAGAAACCAAAGATTAACAGCTCATTATTAGGAAGTTAGGATAGATATTGGTTACTTCAGTGTCTCCTGCTAAATATTTTGTGTATTGTGATGAGAATGGAGTAGTTGAGGCAGTTTGAGCATGTGGAGAAGATGAATGAGGATTGAGGGGTGAGGAGGGTAAGAGTACTGTAATAGTAGTTTGGGTAAGAATTGGAAGAATTAGAGTGAAGAAGACATAATGAGGTAGTGCAGAATTGCCAACAGTTCCTGAGCTTGAACTGGCTCCCAAAATTCAAGGAAAGTGGAGAGCCCTCATTAGAATAAGATTGACACATGTAAGTCTGTTTGGAGCCATTCATTTCAAAATGAAGGAGAGAGAGAGAGAGAGAGAGAGAGAGAGAGAGAGAGAGAGAGAGAGAGAGAGAGAGAGAGAGAGAGAGAGAGAGAGAGAGACTGACTGACTTATCTGTCAATAAGTATTAGCTCCATAGTGATCATTCTTACAATAAGGTCATAAATATCAATTTTCATAGTTCATAAAAATGGATGCCTACTGCCTTATATAAGGGTACAAAGATTAACCCAGATACTTTTCAATGCCGTTTATGATGAAACCTTAGAGTTTTCAAATGCATTTTATGGGAATAAATAAAAGAAAACCACACAGGTTCACATGAGTCTATGTTTTGAGATAACTTCACATTTCGAAGGGCAGGTTGAACAGTGGCGTCCCTCAGGGCTCGGTTCTTGGTCCAGTGCTCTTCAACGATGTGGATGTTGGACGCAATAATCGCATTAGTAAATTTGCAGACGACACAAAGATTGGTAACTCGGTTCTCACTGACGAAGACAAGCAAAGCCTCCAAGAGGATTTGTACAAAATTTCAGCTTGGTCGGATAGATGGGAGATGCCCTTTAACGTAGACAAGTGCCAGGTCCTTCAAGTTGGAACAAGAAATAAAAAGTTTGATTACGAAATGCGCGGCGTTAAACTCACAAGCGTTCAATGCGTTAAGGACCTGGGGGTCAAAATCGCGTCAAATCTCAAATTCTCACATCAATGCATCGATGCAGCAAATAAAGCGAACAGAATGTTGGGCTTCATTAAAAGAATTTTTTTATTCAAGAATAAAGATGTAATACTTCCGCTCTACAATAGTTTAGTCAGACCCCACTTGGAATATGCGGTACAGTTTTGGTCTTCCCACCATGCAAAGGGCATTGCTAAATTAGAAGGTGTTCAGCGTCGGGCAACAAAAATGATCCCTTCCTTGCGCAACAAATCCTACGAAGAAAGGCTTTCCACCCTTAACATGTTCTCTCTTGAGAAACGTCGCCTCCGAGGAAAACTGATCGAATGTTTTAAAATACTTAATGGTTTCACGAATGTAGACAGAACAAAATTGTTTATGATTGATGACACTTTGCGAACAAGGAACAATGGCATAAAACTCAAATGTAGACAAGTAAATTCAGACTGCACAAAATTTTTCTTCACCAACATTGTAGTGCAAGAATGGAATAAGCTCCCACCTTCAGTGGTCCAGTGTAACACGATTGACTCCTTTAAAAACAAGCTCGACCGTCACTTCCTTGAACTTAATATTAACTAGAGTAGAAATACAACGTTTTGGAGCCATCTGATTATTGTAGAATCACTTAGGTTTAAGGACAGGCTACCTAGTCTGGACCATGGGGTCTGTGTGGTCTGATTTTCTATGTAAATCTATGTAACATAAATATGAATCACTTGGCTTACTGATTCAGTTAATTACATGATCAGGAAAGAATGATTTCTGATAACTTTGCTTAACAATCAAAGCAAGTTACCTTCTTCCAGGACAAAATAGAGGATGAACCCATTTATGAGAACCTGAATCCACAACCATCTCCAGCCACTACAAGTCAAGTGCCATATGAAGAAGTGAAAGCCTATCTCAACAAGATGATTGGTTCAAAGGAGATTGGAGATGATTTTAGGGTAAGGGGTGCTGCCTTTTATGAAATTCACAAATCTTAAGTGTAAGAATGCATAAATGTAAATTTGTATATTAAAGCATCTTACAAAGTACCTTGAAGTGCACACTGAAGTTATTTAGCCTTAATGGAGTGGAAATATTTAGATTTCTGTTTAAGTCAGGTGAGATATGAGTGCTTCTTGCTGTCTGTCGGGACCAAACAAAGGAATGATCTTAGGGGTTCCATACATATATTTGTGCTTTAGCTATATTAAAGGTCACTAAGGCTGCTATAAAGTGTTAATTTGCACAAGTTATCCTGTATATGAAATAAACCACTCTCTAGATCTTAGTTTCATATTGCATGACTGGAAAAAAAATATAGTTTCTTGCTTGGCTCTCCTTTATCAGATGTGAAAACAATAGTTATGGCACCCAACTAGTTTTTATTGTCAAAATTAAATAACCTTGTATTGAAATTTCTTATGATGGATTTTATATAAGAAGATAGTGTCACATTAGCCATTACCTGTGAAAGTTGCAGCTCCTAAAATTTTGCTGTTACTTATAGTATGTAACAGCCAGAAATTGTAGTGATAGGAGTAGCCTGTAAGACACTTTTTGTCTAAAATCTCATACAAATGTCGTATGATGAAGCTCTCCCTTAGAAAATTAATGTGACCCCAGGGTGTGTATTATCCTTCATAGTTCACCAAAGAAATTTACATTATCAGTCAAGGGATATAGTTAATTTTGTTTTGGATATTTTTTATATTTTGGTTGTGCTTTAATTTAACAGTTTGAGTAGTTCAGTGTTCAATTGGTGTCCAAGAGTTGGTCACTGCTTGGCACAGATAAGGAAACTTTTGAATTAGTAATGCCCTCTTCACCTCAACCAGTTACATGGTGTTAATACCCTAGCATAGGATTTTTTTTTCAGTTGGTGCTGAGTGAGTTGCACAACATAGAGCTTGACATGGTACCACTGCATTCACTAACACTTATTTTTATATGAAATTTGACAATATTTTACTGCTAATTACTTAAGTTCAGGGAAAATGTGGAGTTTTCTATTTTTTCTAAATATACCTTGCCACATTAGAGGTGCCCTCTTATACTCTGGTGCGTCTTATATGGCGGGAAATATGGTACATAGAGTGCATGTCTGAAAAAAAACAGGTGAATGGTGAGTAATTACTACTTATAAAATGTATTCCTGACTTGATTATAAGACATTTATTGCCTTTGGTAGACTGTGCCAGGAACCTTAAACAAGAGCATGGTGGTAGCCCTGTTTCCGGAACACAGAGGCAAGAACCGCTACAAAAACAACCCCACATGTGAGTTGCACCTTCACTGTTTTCACTCACACACGATGGTGAGACGGTCTGTGTATTACTAATGTTTCAGTAAGTGTTTGTGGAAAGGGAAGAAGAAATGCTATGTGACGTTAGTATAATCAATGGCAGCCATTAAAAGAGATATATAAGCTTCAAAAAGCTATATATCTTCCTGCATGTACTAAAGAAGATAGATATATAATTTCTGAACAACTGCTCAGTAGTTTTGGGAAATTTTGACATTGGAATAGTAGTGGCAACTTGGAAACAGACTAATATTGTGCCAATATTTAAGAAGGGGGATAAATCAGTGCAGGTACCTCCCACTTTTAAATTGGGTTACAGTCTTGGAAAAACAGTTGTACAGCAAAACGATCGTACAACGAACTTAGTGTTCATATGGATGTGTTCTTTGGCTCATATATCAAGTGACCTAAAACCCCTTATATGAAATATTAACAGTGTTTTGCGGACTTTACTGTATCTAATTTGTTACCAAAGCTAAGATGAACACATTACCTGTATGTTTACATAAATAAATACATGAAATAGGTTCAATAAAGACTAATATACACATGCACGGTAGTCTGCCACTGTTTGGACAATATGTACAAGCAAGCAGTGTCAGGAAACAATGGGTATTTTGCCACCTCTTCATGCAGGAATGTTTATTATAGTATAAGGGTACTTGGGCTGCTAGATAAATGGTTCTGTCTCCAGGGAAAGGGAGAGTGAATTATGAAACTGTTGAACAGTGAATATCAAAACTTAAACAATGGCCAAATCTTCAACAATGCTGAGTTCATTATTGTCTCCAAGAAACCTCAGGTTCTGGGGTACCTTAATAAGATTAATGAGAGCAGGAAGAAGGAAATTGAGAAATTAAAGACAGAAGATGAAGAATCAAGGAGAAATTAGAATGGAGCTATGAAGTTAAAAATATGAGAGGAATAAGAGAAACATAAGATGCCTTTTCAACAGATATTGATGTAGCAACAGGTGGAGCAGAGGGAGAACACAGATAAGGAGGTGATTAAAGTAATTCAACCTAAGGATTCAATAGTCAGGAATGCCACAGAAAAGAAAAAAAGACAATTATACATGGAGTAAAAGATGATACCACCGAAAATACAGTAAGATAAAAAGACACATAGGTCAAAGAATTACTTCACAAGTTAAATAATAATGAAGAACCAAAGTTTGAAGAAGTAGAATTAAGTGGCAAGATCGGGGAAATACAGCAATACCCCTAGTAACTGGCAACCGCTGGTATTCACATGTTTACACAGGCACTATACGCTCAGAAGTGCATCTCCTGACTACAAGTACACCTGTCCCCCCTCATTTGCACCGTGTCCTATTCTTAACTTATTTTAGCATGCAACAAGTTCCATTTGCATTAACACAACTTACTGTAGTTATTCTTATGGTCACTCTTTCTCATGGCCATGTATTACCTACAAATAATAAAAATACATCCCAGGATTAATAATAGGATGAAAGAGAAGGTACTTGCTTTAGGCCATTGTTTACAATATGACAACGTATTCACTACACACTATGACGAAGTCAGGGCTAAAAGATATCAAGAAATTATACATTTGATTTGTTAATGAAGGACATTCTGTAGACTGTAGCCTAGTACTTTGTAGTAGTAAGAGAAGTAGGGAATAAAAAACACCCTTCACAGGCCTTCCAAATATCAATCGTGCCACTTCAATCGGAATACTACCAGCTGCGTGGGTATGTGAGGAGCACGCTAATGTACATTCCATCTGTTTTGCTCGTCTATTATGTGGTTCATTTGGCCGTTGCTTAGTCACTCGATCATAGCTTCAAGTGAGCTGAAGCATACGGGTTAAATCATATGTTGGCGTTTGCTTGAAAAAGGTGTTTCCTTAGGCTAACAGCAATTCCCTGATGCAGTTGATGACACCCGGGTGGTTCTCTCCAGGCTTGATGGCGACCCGTCCTCAGACTACATCAATGCCAACCATGTGCCGGTGAGTCTGTGTAGCCCCAGTCCTGCTTCCTTGCCAGGAGTGTCACAGTCTTATGATATATATATATATATATATATATATATATATATATATATATATATATATATATATATATATATATATATATATATATATATATATATATATATATATATATATATATATATATATCTATATATATATTTTTTTTTTATTTATTTATTTTTTTATGTTACTGCCTATTGCGCCAGTAGGCATCTTCCCGGTGGGGCCTGATGGTAGGCCCAAGGCTTCTTCCAGGTGGGGTCTGATGGTTGGCCCAGCCTGTTCTGGCGCAGGCGAGTGTTTATAGTGGCGCCATATATATATATATATATATATATATATATATATATATATATATATATATATATATATATATATATATATATATATATATATATATATATATAAACATCTGCAACGATAAATTGCCACCAGACATTTTATTTGCAGGTAGACTAGCTGTATAGAAAAAATAAAATCTGGTGAATGTGCCTGAGCCGGAGTCATATTCATGGGTTCATGTTGTTAGAATACATTTGCAGGATAAATTTTGGTTCACAGGTTTTACAAATAATCAAATCTTAATTTTACTGGCAGGGCTATGGCAACATGCGCTACATCGCAACACAGGGGCCCAAGAATGCTAAAGTGTGCACCATTGCAGACTTCTGGAGGATGGTGATGGAGCAGCAAATTAATGTCATCATTATGGTGGCCAATTTTGTTGAGAATGGCAAGGTAGGTAATCAGAAGGTTTCCCGAGGTCTGTGCCATGTGCTGGCATGGCCGACAGCAAAATGAGACAACAATGTGTTGGATGAATTTATTCAGCACAAATTATTCATCTGGCTGAAAACTCCCTAGTATCTATGGTTTATCTTAGAGGCAGATGAGATTGGCTAAAAATACCCTTTGTCCTTGTTCTATTGTTTTCCTGAAATTAGTATAAAGTTGTTGTTAAATTTTGTACATAAATCACAGTTGACATAGACAATTTACATGAATTGGAGATGAAAAGACAATTTCAGTAGGTAACTATTGTCTTTGAAGGATCTTATCGTTCTTTAGTAAAGAAGTATATAAAAGTAGTAGTAGTAGTACAATAAGCCCTCCATAAATTGGACTAATTGGGGAGAGACCTTATCCAAAACAGCTGACAACTCAAATTATTATTTTTTTTTATAAATCCATGCGTACCCAAGAGAGGCTGTTCCAGAGTTGACCAGCGATTCTGATTGATTCTTGCATAGAGGATGAAGACACCACAGGGGAGCTCAAGTAGAGCAGGGCTGTATGAACATAAATTTATATGTCTCTGGAGTACTGACTGGTGCAATGGGGTCACGAGGGCAGGATGAAAGCGGTAAGGGCGGCAGCTGCAAACAAAGCATGGAACAGAAAAGTCTGAGAAGCACCACACCTGTCAGGGAAGCTAGTTTCAGATGAATAAGTTATGAGTTACATCTGTGCACATAAATCTAAATTGTTGTTGCATTTGAAAACTAATTTAATTATTCCAGTGTGTGTCTATATGCTTGAAAAATAAAAGAAACCCATGACCGGCTGCATTCCTCTTGCCCTACACCAGTGAGGGTTCAGAAGGGATGCGAGAGACAGGCAGCCTTTGTTTTGAAATGACACAGTCCAGATTCACGCCAAGTTCCTCGCTATAAACATCATCTTCGACTGATTTACAACATTCGTCCTGATGCGCCATATATTCCAGATTTTGGTAAAATTTGCAGATGCTGTGTCCGAAGCCCTGGAAGAGTCTGATTTATCTGATATCCAAAATATAGATTTGATTAATAGAATGTTTACTCTAAATCACTGAATTAGTCTAGCTTATTGGGACTTCAGAGTTAAAGGGATGCATTCTACTTTCATGCATTCACTTTCAAGAAGCAGAAGGAAAGGCAAGAGAAAAGAATATAATAATCATAACAGTAAAAGCAAAATTCAGTTCTGTAGTTTGAAAGACCCAATGTCAACAAATGTTAGATTATTCACTTAATAAGTTCAGAGACAAGAGCAGTCTTCTCTTATGTATGTCTCATTGAAATTTGTTATTACAGAGGAAGGTTGGGGAATACTATACTCCTGGACAGACATTGAACTTCAGTGGCCTTGAGGTGGTGGTGGACAACCAGGAGCACCTGCCTCATTTCACTGTGTCATCCATCTCAGTGAGTTAGTCATCTGTTGTATTTCTTGATACCAAAATTGCCTTCAGGCTCATGTACGAAAAATATTTAACTTCACAGATAAAAATTAGGTGGATATCCTAGGTGTTGACACTCTTCAAATCAAGAAAGCACTCCCTAGCCTGAACTACTACTCATGTGGTTCCAAGTGTTGGAGAACCAGCTTGGAGAGTGATACAAGGAATATTTTCCTAATACTACAGATCCGTAATAACATTAGGGGATTCGGCGATATATTAATCTCCCGAAAACCCCATGGGAAAATAATTCATGTACGTAGGGGAAGGTGGGGTAAGACGGACCCCTTAAGAAAGAAATGGGTCTATAAGCCACATTTTGATATTTTTTTAATGTTTTAGGGGTTGTGGTGGTACTTTAGGGTCTTATGATTCCAATACGCAACCTAGGCACGGTTATTTGATGGAAAAATTTAAACTATGATTAAAATAAAAAAGTAACTTTTATTGTTTCCGAAAAAAAATGACGGGGTAAGAGACGGACCCCAGGGGTCCGTCTTACCCCGTCACAAGATAATTAAGTTTTGAAGATGCTAAACAGTTTCTTACCTTTGTTGAGCCTGTTGCTATCTTATTTTTCTCTTTAACACGGCGACGCAGAGTAGTCTTGGGAACATTAAATTCCTTGGAGGCTACTTTCACACCCATCTTTTTTTCTTTTACTGCAGATATTGCATTCTGCATTGCTTCTGTATTCCATCCCCCCCTAATACTTATCCTCACGTATTTCCGGGGCATCTACAAGGAAAAAAAAGAAAATGCTAAGTGTTTGTAAAATATTTAGAGTATGGGGTGAGATGGACCCCTCGGGGTCCATCTCACCCCATACGTAAATATTCGCATTATGCATTTTTTAATAAAACATCTATGTTTGATATATCATTTTATGGCACATACCTATAATGCACAAACGATTGGCTATATGCAGCATGATTACTAAATCATTACAACCAGTATATCAATGCAAAAAAATAATTATCTTACCTTCTCCAAATAACATCAGCACTGTCCAAAAACACAAACCTCCACATCGAGCGCAAATGCGGTACTGAACCTGGCTTCCGGTTGCACCCGCGTGAGTTACAGTTGATGTTGAGGACATCTAGCGGCATCAATTTTAATCATGCCCTTTTTAATTCATATTTGAGGTGGGGGTCCATCTCACCCCAGGGGTCCGTCTTACCCCACCTTCCTACTTAACTCTGCTTATTCGTGAGTTGATGAAGCGGCGGGGGAGATGGATGAGCCAGCTGGATGAGTCCCCTGCAGGTCCTTCAAGATCATGGACTGTGTATAACTTACTGTATGCTACACTGAGCATTTCAACTGGAACTTATGTACTGTCGAGTCCAATGGCCTCGAGAACACCAAACGAGCTGTCATTCACGGAGACAAAATATGGCAGCGTCGCTCTTCTCCCTCAGGTCCCCTTGAGGCGCTGACTGTCAAGCGTCTCTAAATAGTTTCCAGATGGGAGAAAGAGAGAGGGAGTGTGTGTGTGTGTGTGTGTGTGTGTGTGTGTGTGTGTGTGTGTGTGTTGAGAAATCTCTCTCTCTCTCTCTCTCTCTCTCTCTCTCTCTCTCTCTCTCTCACACACACACACACACACACACACACACACATCTATTTCTCTAGCTCATTTTACTTCCTATCCTTCCTTGCCGATTCCCTCCCTCTTTCCGGCACATGCTCACCCCACTAAAACAAAACAATTTCTATGTACATGTAGCATTTTCCTGACACAAATGTTCAGGTGTCATGTGTATCAGCTGGCAAAGAGCACCTGCTTAAACATTAACATTAATTTGTAATGAAAGTAGTTAAAAGAAGGACATAATGTAAAGAAACTTAAAAAAAGCTTTTATCCAGCTACAGGTTTTGGAATGGTGGAACTCAAGGATCAGTGTGTTTGGCATCAGCAATTGGCAGTATGTTTATGTGAATAGCTGTATAGGGAAGGGATAGTCAAGTAGTCAACATAAAGGGGGTCAACATAGGAGGTTTTTTTTTTTTTTTTTTTACGTCGCGGCCTATAGCGCCGGTAGGCTTTTTCCCGGTGGGGCCTGATGGTCGGCCCAAGGCTTCTTCCCGGTGGGTCTTGATGGTCGGCCCAGCCCGTTCTGGCGCAGGCGAGTGTTTATAGTGGCGCCATCTTGCATTGGCTCATGCTGCCCTCCCGGAGCTCATCTTTAATCCTAGAATCTAGAGTCCGGGTTGATAGGTGGTCTTCTGGACAGCATGTGGGTAGTTTTAAGCCACTCGGCGGCGGCTGAAAAATCCCAGCTTGGTGGCACCGGGCGGGGATTGAACTCGCGTCCTCCTGAACGCGGTGGTGTTACTCTGTCGATTCAGCCACCGCCTCCCCTGAAAGTCTTACTTATGCTGATAGTTTTCAAGTGCCAGTGTATGACCTCTGTAGTTGTGGTGCCATGACTTGATACCCCAGTCAGTCAAGTGCAAATGAGTGCCAGAAAGTCACTGCTGACCCAGGTTTGAGTCAGTTTGAGCACTAGGTTGGCACGAGGTGAAAGAAAAGATCTTAAAGAATCCCTCGTGTCAGCACAGGCCACCAGTACTCTTTTGCAAGCTTGTACATAGCTCCTAAATTTGGTATAAACATGCAAATCCAAGGCTAATTTTCTTCCTCTCACCAAGTTTGTTCTTCTTTTATTCATGACTTCTTTCTAATGTGCTTCCTATAATGGAGCAGGCGAATTTTATTTAAAATGGCTGAATTAATATGATTATGCTGCCTCCTGGTGCTCCTCTTGCCCGTTGCTAAAGTTAGGGTTCACTGTAGATGTGGACAGCATGTAGATAGGCAGCCTTCTACCACTCAGCAATGGTTGAGAATTGTTAGTGTCTTGCAGTTGGACTTGAACCCGGGTCATTGGGACCACCACGTCTGCATGCTGACCACTCCGTGTAAATTGACTTATGATGATGTCATTGATAAGTTTATTTATTGATCTTGCAATTTTTTTTTTTTTTTAACTGTTTGATACAGGTGGAATGGAAGGAAGAGGTGCGCCAGGTGCAGCATTACCACTACCAAAAGTGGCCTGACCATGGCATACCCTTTGAGGCCTACTCCATAGCTCAGATGCTCATCCACTTCCAGTCCTACCACAGTGAGGGTATGTTTTCTTTCCTTCTAGTCCTACCATAGCCTTTTTTTTTTAAATAGACCAAGAGCAAAACAGACTAAAAGAATGTAGGAGAAGGATGATCCAATTTGGTTAAAGAGGTGTTCTCAGTGCTCCACAGAAAGGCCTTGCTTTATGTATAGTTATTATATGTATGCTTGCAGTATTTTTGCATCAAAATTCTATTCATGCATGTGATTTTTGGTTGTAGTATTGAAGCATCACTAGAACTATCACCAACAAGCAGTACGCAACACTTGTCCTATGCCGTATGTTTGTCCATCAAGCGCATGCTTCTCTCCTTTCCGTATGTTGTGATTTTCTTATTTATTTTTATTTTTTTACGTCTCGGGCTGTAGCGCCGGTAGACTTTCTTCAGGGGCCTGGTGGTCGGCCCAAGCCCGTCATGGTGCAGGCAATTTTTATAGTGGCACCAATTATGCTTATTGGCTCATGCTGCCTCCCGGAACTCATTCTTGATTCACTTGGATGGTTTCTTCTAGAGTCATAATGAAAACGGGTGCGCTGAGCTCTATTTACCCAAGCTAGACTATAATATAAGCTCCCTCCACACCATACAGGCCCTATTGTGTGTGGTTAGCGGACCTTTCCAGCCTTGTTATGCCCTACAGTGAAGTGTGAGAGTCATTGTAGCCTAATATGGACTGTAGATATGGTGAAACTGTAGTACTAAAAGTAACACATGTTGCACTATAGTATATATATATATATATATATATATATATATATATATATATATATATATATATATATATATATATATATATATATACAGTAAAACCCCGATTATCCGAAATGGAAGGGGGGAAGCCTCTTTCGGATAAGCCGATTTTTCGGATAATCCGGATTTATGGCCGCCATTTTGATCGCCGCCAGTTTGATCGTCGGCATTATGTCTTGCTTTCTCGTTTGGATGAATATCACTTTGATCTTGCACCTTGGTTCTTATTTTCTCATTAGAACACATGTAGCTAGTATGGACAGGTAGAACGCGATGCGACTGCCCAGTGTGAAGTGTGTGACGCGACTGCCGCCGACTGACGATGTAAACAATGAAACCAAACAAACACACGCTACGCTAAACAAAGTAGTACGCTTAAAACATGTGATGTAAATGTTTTATTGTATGTTTGTCTGTGTGTCTCCTTGTCTGGACCAGTGTATGTTGATACTTGTGAGCGTTGCAGATCTGAATTGTGAATGTTGCAGAGTGCGATTGTGAATGGTTGTGCAAGCTTGCAAGTGTGACCTTGATGCATCGTGCAGGTGGAGACACAGTATGATGACTCATATTATCGCACAACTCGTATGTTGGAAGGGGAATGTGGCATGGAGTGGAGAGGGGAGTCGTGTTTGTGTCGTTGTCTTGAGAGTACGGTGTGAGAGTAGTCGTGCAGTAGTTTGTTCGTTCGCCGCACCTACGTCCTTGCTGGGGCGAAGGTGCGGACGTGGTGTTGTTGAGAGTTTGTTTAATGTTTTTTGTCTAATACATTGATCTATTCGTTACAAGCTATTTCGGCAATACGTATTAGAAAGCATATTCATTTTAACTGTTCTTATCAATTTTAAATGTGTTAATATAGTACATATGTAGTTACTTTTACTTATTTTTGATGTTTTATAATGTTTTAGTATAGAAAAAAAAATTTAATTGCATTATCCAGATCAATTTATATATATATATATATATATAAATATATATATATAAATATATATATATATATATATATATATATATATATATATATATATATATATATATATATATATATATATATATATATATATATATATATATATATATATATATATATATATATATATATATATATATATATATATATATATATATATATATATATATATATATATATATATATATATATATATATATATATATATATATATATATATATATATATATATATATATATATATATATATATATATATATATATATATATATATATATATATATATATATATATATATATATATGCTGAGCAAAATCTTTCTCAGTATTCTCTGTATTATCATTATCCTCTCTCTCTATGCTAGTTAGCTGGAGTTCCTCAGGATCACTTGATAGGTACAAGGAGAACAGCTTTCTCGAGTTCCTGTCCTATTCCAATCTCACTAAGTCGTGTAATAAGTGGTCAAGTGCGGGCAGGTAATACGTGTGGCGTTGAGGTCCGAAGGCGGGCAGGAAATCAGACTCGTCGGAGTCAGTGCCACTGCTTTTTGCCGTGGTGAGAGCAGAGCAGAGACTCACAGAGCAGCCAAACTAATTCTCAGGCAGAGTTCTCAATGAGTGAATTACAAAAATTAGCGAAAAGAAGCTAAATTTGGCATAAATAATAGCAAGGCTGTTGTAACCGCCTCCAGCCCTCACCCGGTAAAGTGGCTATAGCCGCCTCCAGTCATTTATGCATTAAAGTAAGGAGAAGACATAGTAGTACATCACCCAGCCTCCAAGGGTTAAGGCAATAGTTAACATCCTCCTGTTAACTCAGTAGGTATTGTTTTCATCTCCCCTTTTCTTAATCTTCTTACTTTAATGTCACATTTTTTTCATACTCTGGCTGCTAATTGAAGGGACTCTGTTTGGGTCTATGTACATCAATTATTTAATTTATCTATATACCCTTTCATGGATATCCATAATAATAATAATGATAATAATAATGAAAATAGAAATAATGTACCTTTACCTAACTATTTTTGCATCTGTTAGCAGGTGTTTAAGTTTATTTTATATGACGTTGATTGTAAAAATATCCACACAATCCTTCTTTCTCAACAGGGGGAACTGTTGTGCATTGCTCTACTGGAATTGGACGGACTGGCACAGTGCTGCAGGTGCTGATGATGTATGAAATGCTGAACCTTAAGAGCTACTTAAGTCCCCTTGAAGTTCTTGGAAGATTGAGGATGAGTCGTGCTCGCCTAGTGGAGAATGAAGCTCAATATAATCTCAGCCTAGAGATTTTGGAAGAGGTCTTATTTGGGAGGAAAACAAATGTGTCTACAGACTACCTGTCAAACCATCTGGATAAATGCATTCTTTCATCCAGGACTCAGTATGCCAAGGCCAAAGCTCTTCCTTCATCACTCACCTACACTACCTCCAACCTGCCAATCTGTCAGCCACTCAATCGCAACCCGTCAATCCTACCATCTGACTCTAGCCGCTTCTATCTTCAACCCCAGGCTGGACTGAATGCAGAGTTGTCTCAGTACATCAATGCTATACGTGTGCCATTCCTAGACAAGCAGAAATTCATTATAGCCACAGAACACCCACTGCTAGACACTGTTGCCAATTTCTGGAGGCTTGCGGTTGAGACAGAATGTACTCTAATTATCTTCATCAACAGCTTGGAGGACCAGAAAGAGGTATATATGAACATGTTTGTAAATATAGATGTATTTGCTGGTACATGTTTATCAAAGCATCTTTAATTTCCAAACATTCTGCCCAGGATTTGAACCCAGGCCCTCAAGATGGGAAGGTGGACACTAGCATCGAACCAAAGAAATCCCCATAGCCAAGGCCTTTTGGAGTCTTTATCTTGGGCCACCACAATAGAGTCTGCATTGCCTGACCTTCTATGTAATTCTAGGTACATTTTCTTCAAAATTCAGCACATCTTCCAATGACAGAACAAACAATCCCTTAGCTACAGCACAAAAAAAATGATGCTATGACTGAAGACAGACATTGTGTGCAACATTTTCATGGAAACACAACACTATTGCAATAATATTTTGTGTTGCCTGCTCATCACAAAATTTGTGTTGATAGGGTTGTGATGGTATTGATTAATAAAGCCAATATCAGTACCTTATGACAAAGCATTTCCCAGAACTGAGTCGGGCAACAGAAAGAAAGAGTGCAACTGCCCGTGCATCTCGTGCTGATTGTCTCTCAGTTCCTTCTGCAAAACTGATTACAGAAGCTTGGAATATGTGCCCAGGACCTTCACATATGGCCAGGAGGACTAAAGGAGAGTCTGACTACCACATGGGGTCAAGAAGTGCGGTTATATCAATGAACTAAGATATATGGGGGAGGTTTAGAACAGAATCTGAACCAATTTCCCTCTTTAACATATGATCGATACCCCAACCTTTGCAGGGTTAGATACTGCACACGTTTCTGCTGAACCAAGTCAAACCAATCCACTGTCGGACCCAATTACTATAGCATATGAGAGAAAGAAAACAAGCCCAGGGAGATGTAAATATTGTTGGTCTAGTTCTTTGTCCCTATCACTAAAGGTACAGTCTGCTGAGGAGAGCACATTTGTTACCTTCAGTGTGCAGGACACAGGAATTTGAGGCCCCTTATGTATGAATATGCCTGACAGTGAAAAATCTGGTCCATGAAATCCGAAAATAATATTGTTAAATTTAATTTTTACACAAATATTCCATGCTTTTTATTGAAGAAGTTTCTCCCTCATTACTTAATGAAATTAATATTGTTACGCCAAGGCTTAGCTTAGTTTAAATTGTAATTGGCGCCACGTGACGTAATGAGGGTTCCCTGCGGCCCCGTTGAGGGGGCGGGCTGGAGAGGGACGCCATGCGGCGAGGAAGAGTGGAGACGGAGAGAAGACAAAGGACGCGCTCGCCTGTGCTCTGTGCCTTAGGACTTAATCGCCTGTGATTTGTGCCTTGACTGCCTCCCCCTTGGACTTATAAGGATTGTACAACGTTCTATTGCTTAGTAAACCCCAAGAAAGTCCGCCCTGTATTTAATTGTGCCTCGCTGTGTGCTCTGTGGGTGTGTGCGAGTGTGTCCGCCGGAGTGTCTTTGTGTCTGCTGTCCGCCTCGTGGGAGCACTGTGTTTTCCATAGCGAGCCCAGTTTAAGTAATTGGGAGAGCACCTGTCTGCCTGTGTGAGGGGTAGACAAGTGGAGCACAACAGTGGTGTCAGGAGTGGGATGGAAATTGTGCTGTGAGTGGACGGGCAGACAAAGAGTGACGCCTCGGGCACAATGGAGCTCGGCGAGCACGGTGCGGCTGGCGGAGCGAGTGGTGGGGGTAGTGGTGACCTTGAGGCTGATAAAGACGCTAAGCCTGGCCAGCTGGAGTTAATTGCCTCAATGTTGGCTGGCTTGAGGCAAGAAATAACGCTTCAAGGTCAAAAGCAGGCACAGCAGGCCGCACGCACAGACCAGCTGGCCCGTGAGCAGGCCGAGCGCCTGAGGCACAGGCCAGCAGGCTTGAGGAGCAGGCCCGTGAGCAGGCCGAGCGCCTGAGGCACAGGCCAGCAGGCTTGAGGAGGCACTACAAGCAAGTTTGGCTTCTGTGCGGCAGGAGGCACGGCAGTATACCGATCAGGCCTGCGAGGAGGTCCGGGGTGAGCTACAGAGGGGCCTAGAGGCACTGAGAGGTGAGGTGCGGAGGTAAGGTTTGAGGCGAGGCAGGCTGCCGTGTGCTGCCCCAGAGGAAGTGCAGAGTGAGCCTTTGTGTGATTGGGGCAGTGTCAAGCTTCGCTGAGGCCACGCAGTGCATTCTCTGAGCCTCCGGGCCTGGCGTGTCTGGCCGGGGTCACGGTCGGGGCTCAGCGGCTGGCGTGGGCTGCGGCGGGGCGCGAGCGGCGGCCCCGCCACTGTTGCCAAACAGCCCGCCACCCTCGCCTCCTCACCTAGACCCTACCCTGCCTCCTTTCTTGCCCCGAGTGCCTGCCTTCTACCCTGCTCGTTCGTTTCCTTCCCACGACCACCGCAGGCGTAAGCCGGCTGAGTATGACGGCAAGGTAGCTTGGGAGGCCTACGTTGCTCAGTTCGTCATGCTCGCAACAGCTCAAGGGTGGACTGAGGAAGAAAAGGCGCTGCAGCTGGCAACGGCGCTGCGGGGCCCGGCACTCGAGATTCTCAGCCACCTTCCAGCCACCAAGCAAGCTTCCTTTACCAGCCTGTCGGAAGCCTTGCAGCGCCGCTTTGGGCACAGTCACCAGGCTGAGGTGTACAGGGCTCAGCTGAAGAAGAGGGCGAGGCAGAAGGGCGAGACGCTGTCACAACTGGCGCAAGATGTGGAGGCCCTTGTGAGGCGGGCTTATCCGGCTGCTGGTGAAGACATGACGACCGTCCTCGCCCGTGACGCCTTCATAGATGCTCTGCAGGACCACCAGCTGCAGATCTACGTAAAGCAAGCCCACCCTGGTGACCTGCAGGTGGCTTTGGCGAGGGCCATGGAGTTCGAGGCGTTTCTCAAGACGTCAAGCCGCCTCGCTGACTACGCCAAGCCTCGGAACGACGTGCGAGGCCGGAAGGCGAAGGTCGAGCGTAAGGCGGCGTCGAGGGAGACGAGCCACGAGTTTGCGGCCGTTGCTGGGGCTGCGGTGAGAAGGGCACAGACGCGACCGGTGTCCGAGGGGCGAAGGACGCGTTCCCTCGACCGGCCGAAGTCTGGGGGCTTCCAGACTTGCTGCAAGGACTGCGGCAAGTCTGATCACCGCTCCAGCGCCTGCCCCAAGCCGAAGCAAGTGGCGCAGGCGGGAAACAGCAGCGGGCTGGACAAGGGGGCGACTACCCAGCCTGCCAAGGTCGACACGCCCCCAATTGTGAAAGATGCCGCCATACCACTCGGTCGGTGCAGGTGGAGGGCAACGTAGACGGTAAGTCTTGCCGCCTGACAGTCGACACCGGGGCTGAAAAGACCCTGGTGCGCCCCGAGTTGCTGGACGCTGAGCGGCTCCCAGACGCCCCGCGGAGATTGTGCGGCGTGACGGGCATTGCGTGGCACCCAGGGGCCTGTAGTGGCTCGTGTCGGCGTGGGCGGCGCAGAAGAGCGGCTGCCAGTGTACGCCGCCGACCTGGATGAAGAGGGCTTGCTCGGTTTTGACTACCTGGTGCAGACTGGCGCATGTATCGACTTTGGACGGAAGCGGATGTGGGTGCACGGACAAGAGGTGCCCTGGCTTCCGGAAGTCGGTTGTGCCGAGGTAGTGACGGCCGAGCGACTGCACCTGCCCCCAGGACGGAGCGACGAGTCCAGTGTCGACTGTCGAGGGTGATGCACGACGCGGAAGGCATAGTAGAACCCTCAGAAAACCTGCACCTGACTGACGGTGTGGCAGTCGGGAGGAGCCTCGTGGGAGCGGGGGAGGAGTTAGTGACAGTACTCGTTGCTAACTTCTCTGACGAGGCTCGGCGACTACCCGCTGGTGCCAGACTAGGCACATGTGAAGAGGTGGAGCGAGCTGAACAGCCGTCGAAGAGTGCGTCTACGCCTGCGGAGGAGTGCTGCCTGACTTCCTTGAAGACCTGGCGCTCAGGGGCTCCGCTAACCTGACGGAGTCGCAGGCGGAGAGGGTGCGCCACACCTGACGCAGTACTCAGACGTGTTCAGCCGGGGCGACTTGGACTTGGGCCGCACGTCGCTGGTGAAACACAGCATCAACACTGGAACCAGCGCGCCCATCAAGTGTCCCTCGACGTATCGCACCTGCCCGACGAGAGGAGATGCAGCGCACCGTCAACGACCTGGCAAATCAGGGGTGATCGAGAAGTCCGACAGTCCGTGGTCTTCAGCGGTAGTCCTGGTTAAGAAGAAGGACGGCACACAACGCTTCTGTGTGGACTACCGGGCACTGAATGACGTGACTGTGAAGGATTCCTACCCCCTGCCGAGGATCGACGACACCTTGGACGCGCTGGTAGGGGCGAGGTGGTTCTCCACGCTCGACCTGAAGTCGGGCTACCACCAGGTGGAGATGGCCGAAGAGGACAAGCCGAAGACAGCCTTTTCCTTCGGGCAGGGCTTGTGGCAGTTTAATGTCATGCCCTTCGGCCTCTGCAACGCCCCTGGCTGTTTTGAACGTCTGATGGAGCGGGTGCTGGACGGCCTGCAGTGGAGGACGGCCTCATCTACCTCGACGACGTCATCGTCTACGGAGGCACCTTCGAGGAGGAGCTGGGGAGGCTGGAGGAGGTCCTGCAACGCCTGAGGAAGGCTAACCTCAAGCTCAGCCCCAAGAAGTGCTCCCTCTTCCAGTACGAGGTGCCGTTCCTGGGGCATGTCGTCAGCAAGGACGGCGTGCGCACAGACCCGCAGAAAGTGGCGGCAGTAGCAGACTGGCCTCGGCCCACTAACGTAGCTGAGGTCAGGAGCTACTTGGGTCTGTGCACCTACTACCGTCGCTTCGTGCAGGACTTCGCCACCATCGCGGCGCCCCTACACCGCCTCACTCGTAAAGGAGTGCCTTTCGAGTGGGACGAGGCGTGCCAGGCTGCGTTCGACGGCCTGAAGAGGGCCCTTGTGGAGGCGCCGGTCCTGCCGTACCCCAACCCGAAGCCCTTACCTGCTTGACACCGACGCCAGTGCGGAGGGCATCGGGGCTGTCTTGTCGCAGGTGAAGGATGGAAGGGAGCACGTGGTGGCCTACTACAGCGCCAAGTTCAGTAGGCCTGAACGCAACTACTGCGTGACCAGGAAGGAGCTGCTGGCAGTAGTAAAAAGTCTCGAGCACTTCCAGCCGTACCTCTACGGCGCTGAGTTCACCGTCCGGACCGACCACGCTGCCCTGCAGTGGTTGAAACACTGAAGGCGCCGGAGGGTCAGCTGGCGAGGTGGTTGGGAAGGCTCGAGCAGTTCAACTACCGGATTGTTCACCGCCCGGGTCGTGTGCACAGCAACGCCGATAGTTTGAGCCGGCGCCCGTGTGAGGCAGGTTGCTCTCACTGTGCTAGCAAGGACCCAGACCCTGTGACTCGACGCCCGTGTGAGGCAGGTAGCTCACATTCCGTCCCTGAAGGACCTGACGCCGTGAGTCAGAGCCCGTGTGAGGCAAGCTACTCACACCAGGCGCGTCGGGACCCTGACCCTGTTTGCCGACGCTTAACAGTGCCTGCCAACGCCACTGAAGGCAACGACCGGTGGCGTGAGGCACAGAGCGCAGACCCCGCTCTTGCTCCTGTAGTGCGTTGGCTCAGGGCCAGCGGGGAGCGACCCCGGTGGGAGGAAGTGTCGGCGGAGAGTCCTGCCACTAAGTGCCCTCGTCGACCAGTGGGAGACGCTGCGGTTGGACCGGTGGGGAGTGCTAGTAAAGCGCTGGGAGGTGTTAGGCGGAGGGCAGAGACGCCTGGTTAGTGGTGGTACCCAGTGCAAATCGTTCTGAGGTGTTACGGGAGTTGCACGCCGGTGTTACTTAGTGGCCACTTGGGCGAGAAAGACCCTTAAACGTCTCCGCCAGCGCTTCTACTGGGTCGGTATGCGGAACGACGTTTCCGAGTGGTGTCGGGCCTGTGACGTTTGTAGTGCGAAAAGGGCCCCACACGCCGGAATCGGGCCCGCTTCAGTTGTACAGCGTGGGGCGCCAATGGAGCGGGTTGCTGTAGATATTGCTGGCCTGCTGCCCATGACGCCCCGGGGCACCGTTTCGTATGCGTCGTGATGGACTACTTCACGAAGTGGCCTGAGGCGTATGCGCTCCTGAACCACGAGGCTGAAACAGTGGCGAGTGTCCTAGTAAACGAGTGCTTCACCCGGTTCGGTGTGTCAGAGCTGCACTCAGACCAGGGCCGTGAGTTCGAGTCCCGTGTGTTCCGTGAGTGCTGCGACTTGCTGGGAGTGCGGAAGACCTGAACGACGCCCCTCCACCCGCCGTCGGACGGGCTGGGGGAGCGGTTCAGCCGGACGCTCGCACAGCAGTTGGCCGCATTGCGGGGCAAACCAGGAGGACTGGGACGTCAAGTTGCCCGCAATGCTGATGGCGTACCGGTCCGCTGTGCACGAGGCCACTGACTCTACACCCGCACGTCTTATGTTTGGCCGCGAGCTCAGACTCCCCGTGGATCTGGCGACGGGCGGCTGCCGGACGTGGGCCTGCCGACTGTCACCTCTGGCTTCGCTGCCGCGCTGCAGGAGAACCTGGTCGAGGTCCATCACCAGGTGCGCGGCAAGCTCAGAGTGGCAGGCCAGGCGATGAAGGACTACTACGATCGCCGCATGCGGGACGTGAGGTATGCGGTGGGTGACAGAGTGTGGCTGCATAACCCTCGCCGGAAGAAAGGGTTATCACCGAAGCTGCAGAGTCCCTGGGAGGGGCCCTACACGGTGATTGCAGTCCTGTCCGCTGTCACCTACCGCATCAGGAGGGGCCGCAAACGCTCCTCTGTCGTCCACGTTGACCGGCTCTGGCGCTACCATGGGCCGGGCCGTTACTCCTGGGGTACTGGCGCTGAGGAGGACCCTGACTACCCCAGTAGTGACGAGGAGGACCGGGCAGAACTTGACCCGGTGGACGTCGAGGTCGCGGATGATGTGGAGGAGGAGGCAGGTGGAGACGCCGACCTGGAGGCCGGCTCTGCTGGTGACCTGGACCAGCCCGCTGCCTCTCCCTCGCCCTCACCTCCACCGCGACGAC
This sequence comes from Eriocheir sinensis, assembly GCF_024679095.1. NCBI lineage: Eukaryota > Metazoa > Arthropoda > Malacostraca > Decapoda > Varunidae > Eriocheir > Eriocheir sinensis. Next base: position 760,824 of record NW_026112053.1, on the reverse strand, counting down.
CAAGACGTGAGAGGAGGAGGCCAGGATGGCTTACAGATTTTGATACAGACTGATTTGTTTAGTTCCCCAGACCCCAGTTATGTTTTGTTTGTTTTGTTAAGTTGGCGAGGCGGGTCGCCTGCGCTTAAGGGGGGGGTAGTGTTACGCCAAGGCTTAGCTTAGTTTAAATTGTAATTGGCGCCACGTGACGTAATGAGGGTTCCCTGCGGCCCCGTTGAGGGGGCGGGCTGGAGAGGGACGCCATGCGGCGAGGAAGAGTGGAGACGGAGAGAAGACAAAGGACGCGCTCGCCTGTGCTCTGTGCCTTAGGACTTAATCGCCTGTGATTTGTGCCTTGACTGCCTCCCCCTTGGACTTATAAGGATTGTACAACGTTCTATTGCTTAGTAAATCCCAAGAAAGTCCGCCCTGTATTTAATTGTGCCTCGCTGTGTGCTCTGTGGGTGTGTGCGAGTGTGTCCGCCGGAGTGTCTTTGTGTCTGCTGTCCGCCTCGTGGGAGCACTGTGTTTTCCATAGCGAGCCCAGTTTAAGTAATTGGGAGAGCACCTGTCTGCCTGTGTGAGGGGTAGACAAGTGGAGCACAACAATATATTGAAGTATCCCTTAGATTTTCTAGCCTTGCTTTCTCAAAGCTACACATATATTTTCATGTATTTCCTCATTTTGTTCCAGCAACACTTATATAGTAGTAATTTCAAATGTTTGTTATCAGGGCGAGTTCCCTACAATGCTGCACGCCCCTGAGATGTGGCAGGTAGGAGACTATCAGCTGCAGGTGGAGCAGACTGAACAGTATGGCGTCTGGCTGAGGCACTCCGTCCTCACCATTACTTCAAAGGTGAGCAATGATATTGACTTAACTAGTAGTAGGTGGTTGTTACAGTTGTTGACTTTTTAGGTTTTGTAGTAATAGTAGTAGCAGCAGTAGCTTGGTGTGATTTAGTAGTAGTAGTAGAGGTGGTGTTTTTTCTCTTTTTTTTTTTCTCTTCTTCTTTTCTCAGAGGTGCTGCCTAAAGCAGCAGTAGGCTCTCTTGAGGGGCCTGGTGGATGGCCCCAGCCCATTAGTGGCAAAGGCAAATTTTTATAGTGGCTGCCATAGTATATGACTCTTGCTTGGCCTCCCAGTGCTCCACTTTACCCAAGTAGCTGAAGTTAGAGTTGATTGAAGATCTGGGCAGCATGTGGGTAATCTTCCACTATTTGGGGATGGTTGAAAATTGTCAGCGTGTAACGAGGAACTCGAACCTAGATCCTCGGGCTCATCACAGCCGCACACTGACCTTTCGGTCAATGCCTTCCCATAGTTGTAGTTGTTGTTTTTGTTGTTGCTCTCCTCTTGTAGTGTTATATCCATTTATCTGTCAATAGCCCTGATCTCTTCTTTTTTTTCTTGGAGAACTCCCCTTGATGGGGTGGCCATTTCAGAAGTCTCCAGCACTCCTTGTTCATGTACTTTATTTTTTAATCATTAACCCTTTCAGCAGAACAAGCACAAAAATGTGATCTAAAAATTATCAGTCAAGACCGGGACTGAAGTCCCAGTACAGTGGGAAAGGGCACATGTGGTCTCATTATATAAGAGCGGAAATAAAAAAGAGCCTCTGAACTATAGACCGGTTTCTCTAACAAGCGTCATGTGCAAGCTGTGTGAGAAAATAATTAAAAGACCATGGGTAGACCATCTAGAAAGAGAGAAAATAATAAATGAAAGTCCATTTTGGATTCAGACAAGGTAAATCTTGTGTCACAAATCTAATATGTTTTTACTCAAGAGTAATATAGTGCAGGAGAGAGACAGATGGGCAGACTGCATATTTTTTTACCTAAAAAGTCATTTGATAAAGTTCCACATAAGAGACTGCTGTGGAAATTAGAAAATAGAGGAGGATAGGGGAGAAAAATGACAAAATGGATGAAAAATTATCTTGAAAACAGAGAAATGAGTACCATGATGGAAGATGAGATATCAGAATGGAAAACGGTCACAAGTGGAGTTCCAGAGGGATCAGTTTTAGTGCTGATAATGTTTTTATCGCATATCAATGATATGCCAGAAAAAGGAAAGAGTTACATGAGTATGTTTGCAGATGACGCCAACCTGCTTTGAAAAATAAGAGATGAGGATGATTGTAATTAGCTGCAGGAAGATTTAAATGAGATATACATGAATGGAGTAAAAAATGGGAAATGGAGTTCAGTGAAAAGAAGTGTCACACAATAAAAATGGGCAAGGATAAAAATAGACCAAGTGGAGTGTATAAGAAGGGAGGGACAATCATCAACGCAGTGAAGGAAGAAAAAGACTTAGGAATTATAACACAAGATATACACTGACACCTGAGAAGCATATACCGTATTTCCCGCCATATAAGATGCACCGGCATATAAGACACACCTATAATTTGGCAAGATATATCTAGATTTTTTTTTAAACTCCACATTTTCCCGGAATTTAATGTGTATGCAGTATTACATTCGGCCACCTTACTTACAATTATGAATATGATACCGTATGTTGCTTTGTCCCCTTCTCTGTGTTCAAAGTGTTCCACTGTTGGTTGAAGAAGTACACTGCTCTTACCCCGAGCAGCTGTGGCTTTGAAATGGTAAACAAAAGGGTTGGTTGGTAGATTCACTCACTGCGCTGTGTGCAGGCGGTAACTTTCGCCAAGCTACTGAGGGAACTAATCACACGGGTATGCTACGTACGTTCGATGGGCAATTTTGGTCTTGATCTTGACTCTCAGGGACCGTATACCTACTTCAAATAGAAATAGATGTTGATTATATTTTTTTCAATCATATCTTTTAGTACAGTTATTTTTACAATGAGAAACAAAAATGCGTTTACAATGAACATTTTAGTCATCCACGGATATCCGATCTTTCGAACATGTATCACAGTAAACGTCAGCTGACTGGGCCGCTGCACAGCAGAAATACCTCCAGACTAATCCGCCCAAGTCCGCCCCACGATTGCCGAGCAGTCATGTCAGGCAGCACCCTGCTCCATCAATATTGTTCCCGTGTAATAGCCGCTTTAACCATCACCGCCCAGGTACTGGCACACTGGTGACTGATGCGCCGCGGGGGTGTTGTGTGTTGTGTTTCGTGTTCACGACGCGCCTCGGCTCCCACGTGTGGCGCATCTTCTTCTTCTTGTGACCTGTATGGTCATGTCCTCCTCCTCTCTTCTGCATATTCACACTTTCCTTTTTTTATTGCATCATACTATTCATTATTCTAATCAATCAAAATTTGTACCTTCGGCATATTCCGCGCAGGAGTAACCTTTTGGCATTTTCTGAGTGAAAAAAAGTGTTACACACCGCAAAATACGGTATATTTCATTCTGGGGACATCTGGGAACTGTTGTGTCAAATGGAGGTGTTTTGGGTGTTGGTTTCGTACCTTAGGCCTACCAAAACCTAACCGTCGGGGTATAAGACGCAGGGTGATTTTTTGATTTTTTTTTTTTTAAAGTGCGTCTTATATTGCGGGAAATATGGTAAACAAGATGTTCAGAGAAACATATAAACTGCTGCAGAATATTAGAGTTGCATTTCACTACTTGGATGGGGACAAGATGAAGAAAATAATAACAACATTGATTAGATCAAGTCTAAAGTATGTGGCAGTTGTATGATCACCACACAAGAAAAAGGACATAAGGAAACTTGGAAGGATTCAAATGATTGCAACTAAGATAGTACCAAAATTATCAAGCCTGCCATATGTGACTAGATTAGAGGAACTGGGCCTACCAACATTCGAAGAAAGAAGAGAAAGTAAAGAGGAATTATAATACGGGAATAGGAGTGAAAGGGACATGTTGGATAGAAATGATTTAATCGAGATAGAAGGGAGGAGGCAACTAAGAGGACACAGTAAGAAATTGAGAAAGGGAACTTGTTTAAAAGACATAAAGAAGTTCAATTTTCCATACAAGAGTGTGGATACATGGAATAGACTTAGCAAAGACATTATTGAAGTGGGCAGTGCCCATAAAGTGATGGAAGAGCTGAACAAATATATATTGGAAGACAGGACTGACCGAACTTGAGCTCAGGCACTGTATACTACAAATAGGTAAATACACACACACACACACACACACACACACACACACACACACACACACACACACACACACACACACATTAATCGCCTCCATTCTCTTCAACAGAAGGATGGGGGGATGCACCGTGTTCATGTGTATCAGGGTAGTCAGTGGCCAATCTCCTCCTCACTGCCTCCGTCTCCTTTCCTGCTGCTGACTGTTGCTGAGCTGCTGCAGGTCCCTCGAAGTGCCAAGGCTGGACCACCTCTCTTGTGCTGTGAGCAGGTTCTCAGCACTACTTTGTTTGGCCATGTTCAAGAGTTGCTTCATATAGGGACTTTTACTTTACAATTTGTGCTCCTTCCCTGATATTTAGTTATATTGTGAAGGATTATATTCCTTCACATATGTAGGTTTTAAAAGTTCTGCATATGTTTGTGTGTGTCAGGCTTTCTCACCTCGTGGCAATTTTGCATGATGAAATAATTGATTTTCTTAAGCTGTGTCTGTGTAGGCATGTGATCCTGAGGCAGGTGTTTAGCTTAAAGGACCTCCGCCTGTTGCTCTTGAACATGAACTCTTTTTGGCTCTTCAAAATGTTTTTTTCTGATATCTATTATTATAATGTAATTTTAAAAACCTGAAAGTTTAATTCTATGATAGAGTTGCATTTCACTACTTGGATGGGGACAAGATGAAGAAAATAATAACAACATTGATTAGATCAAGTCTAAAGTATGTGGCAGTTGTATGATCACCACACAAGAAAAAGGACTTAAGGAAACTTGAAAGGATTCAAATGATTGCAACTAAGATAGTACCAAAATTATCAAGCCTGCCATATGTGACTAGATTAGAGGAACTGGGCCTACCAACATTCGAAGAAAGAAGAGAAAGTAAAGAGGAATTATAATACGGGAATAGGAGTGAAAGGGACATGTTGGATAGAAATGATTTAATCGAGATAGAAGGGAGGAGGCAACTAAGAGGACACAGTAAGAAATTGAGAAAGGGAACTTGTTTAAAAGACATAAAGAAGTTCAATTTTCCATACAAGAGTGTGGATACATGGAATAGACTTAGCAAAGACATTATTGAAGTGGCCAGTGCCCATAAAGTGATGGAAGAGCTGAACAAATATATATTGGAAGACAGGACTGACCGAACCTGAGCTCAGGCACTGTATACTACAAATAGGTAAATACACACACACACACACACACACACACACACACACACACACACACATTAATCGCCTCCATTCTCTTCAACAGAAGGATGGGGGATGCACCGTGTTCATGTGTATCAGGGTAGTCAGTGGCCAGTCTCCTCCTCACTGCCTCCGTCTCCTTTCCTGCTGCTGACTGTTGCTGAGCTGCTGCAGGTCCCTCGAAGTGCCAAGGCTGGACCACCTCTCTTGTGCTGTGAGCAGGTTCTCAGCACTACTTTGTTTGGCCATGTTCAAGAGTTGCTTCATATAGGGACTTTTACTTCACAGTTTGTGCTCCTTCCCTGATATTTAGTTATATTGTGAAGGATTATATTCCTTCACATATGTAGGTTTTAAAAGTTCTGCATATGTTTGTGTGTGTCAGGCTTTCTCACCTCGTGGCAATTTTGCATGATGAAATAATTGATTTTCTTAAGCTGTGTCTGTGTAGGCATGTGATCCTGAGGCAGGTGTTTAGCTTAAAGGGACCCTCCGCCTGTTGCTCTTGAACATGAACTCTTTTTTGGCTCTTCAAAATGTTTTTTTTCTGATATCTATTATTATAATGTAATTTTAAAAAACCTGAAAGTTTAATTCTATGATACACTGCTCTTTTTTTTTTCAATAGTACGCCTCTGACTGCTGGTCAACAAAATATTTACACCCAATGCTACAATTTGTCCATAAAACATTTGGACTATGTATCATCATTTTCATGAAAAAATATATAACTCAAAGATTATTTTTTGCCTCGATACAAAGAAAAAAAAAATATATAAAGTCAAGACTGAGAGTGATATACAAAATGTTTTATGGACAAAAAAGATGTCATTTCCTTAGCTTTCATATGATACCATCATTTTTATCATAGGTAAGAAACTAAGGGAGGAGTGTCACTTGAAATACCAAAAACTTACACTTCGAGAAAATGGCGGTTTTCTCAGACACTGTCCAATGGGGGGAGCAGCACACAAGCTATGCGCTCTCGTCAAGGGATGATGCCATAGCATGCGTATTGAACAGCAGAGCGACTTATTTCTGTGAGGAGGTATTTCTCGCAACACCGGCTGGACTGCCAATGCCATTTTCCGTCCTGCACTGCGTTATTTCCGCTGCCCCACACAGAGCGCCAAATGAATTTGAACTACCCCAACCTAACACTACATAACCTACCTAAGAGGGGGGCGAAACCCCCCTCGATCCCCTTCCATTTGCGATGGAAAACCAATACAGCAATGTGTTGTATGGACACAAAGTATACTTCATTTATGGGGCTTCGCCCCCCTTGCCACCCTTCTATTTTCCAGAAGGCACTTGTTACTGCACTGCATTCAGGGACTAAAAAAGGATCCGTGTTGTAAGTACCGTATTAACTTTGCCAGAGTAGGCTACCCTTTCGTGAATATTATCCGAAACTATTTATTCAGAAATAAAGAAGTAATATTCAACTTTACAATAATTTAGTCAAACCCCACTTGGAATATGTGGTACAGTTTTGGTCTCCCCACCATGCAAAGGACATTGCTAAATTAGAAGGTGTTCAATGTCAGGGAACAAAACTGATTCCTTCCTTGCGCAACAAACCCTACGACGAAAGGCTTTCCACCCTTAACATGTTCTCTCCTGAGAAACGTCGCCTCCGAGGAAAACTGATCGAATGTTTTAAAATACTTTCATGGCTTTACGAATGTTGACAAATCAAAATTGTTTATGATCAATGACTCTTTGTGAACGAGGAATAATGGCACAAAACTTGAATGTAAACAAGTAAATTCAGACTGCACCAAATTTTTCTTCACCAACGTTGTAGTGCGAGAATGGAATAAGCTCCCACCTTCAGTGGTCCAGTGTAACACGATTGACTCCTTTAAAAACAACCTCGACCGACACTTCCTTCAACTTAATTAACTAAAATAAAAATGCAAAGTCTTGGAGCTATCTGAGTAATGTAGAATCACTTAGGTTTAAGGACAGATTACCTAGTCTGGACCATGGGGTCTGTGTGGTCTGATTTTCTGTGTAAATCTTTGTAAATCTCTCTCTCTCTCTCATGAACAGTGTAAAATGTTGTTGGTAATTCTTTGTCATTTCCTCACCTGGGCTATGAATGTTCTCCATATCATCCTGTTTCCAGATTTGTTTATTTATTCCTTGTTGCATTAACGGCGTAACCACTGGCGGATTTGGGGGGGGGCCATGGGGGCCATGGCCCCCCCCAGGAGCTATGGTGGCGCCCTTAGGAGCTATGGTGGCGCCCCTAGGAGACCAAATAAGCAGAGCTTATCGTATTGTTCTAGTGTTAAAGAATCTCGATTTTGCTCTATATGTAGCGCTTTTTCAGTTTTATCCCAGTTTAGCGAACAAATTTTGAATGGTTTGTCAAGGATCTGCAGTTTACCGCTTCCAACAATCTAATTTAGTGATAATCGTGATAGATGACAACACTAATAATAAATCAGCTGAGCTGCCAGTCAGCTGAGCTGTTGAACACATATTAGCTTTCTGACGGTCAGACCAGTCCAACCTTGCAGGGAGGGGAGAAAGTGAGTGGCCGCCACAACACAGCGCCATGCCAGCCAGTGCAGCCACACGTCCCTAGCGTGAGTACCGGGCCAGGACGGGCGTGTGTGGGCGCCAGGGGTCAGGGGCCTCACCTCAGGGAGACACTCAATAATATACAAAATGGCTACCCTCCGGAAAGGGTCTTCCCCCAACACGGATAAAATGGACCTGACCCAAATACCGGACACCTCGCAGTCATTTTCTGGCCTCGGCGGCGGCAGGGTGACTGGCCGGCCATGCTCGGGGCGGGGCGGGGCACGGGGCGGGCACGGGGCAGACTTGGCGAGTAATACAGAAGTACACCCATCACACAGGGAGGGTCCTGGGTGGTGTAAGCCCTGCCTGGTGCCTCGGAACAGGCCTCGGGTATGATAGTCTCTATGCTCTTTTAAGGTTAGTACCGACTGTACTGCTTAGTATTAGTAAAGCCTGAGTGTTGGAGCAGTATAGGCCTGTGTATTATTTTTTATTCCCCCTGGCCTATAAGTATGAAAACTTGCAAGTAAAATTATTTATGTTTTAAATTTTCATTAACTATTATTGATGTTTACTTCTATAAATATTTTTGATTAGCAAGTATTTTTTTTTTACCTATTTCAATCTTCTTGTGAAAAAAATATCAAATGAACTTTCTAAATAGCAAAACACTTATTGTTAAAACACAGGATTTTTTCTGAAAGGCCTTGCTCATGGTGCTTTAAAAAGCACATAAAATACTTCAAAATCTCAAAAACCAGCTGATTGGGCTCGCTTCGCTCGCCTATCTCTCTCACCAAAAATTCAAAGCGCCCCTATCCTCTTTGGCCCCCCCCAGGAAACCTCCCTAGATCCGCCTATGGGCGTAACAGGCTGTGGACTGGTAGCGGGCATGGCAATGATAATAAAACACCTTCAGGAGGAGCAAGTGGTGGATGTCTACAGGATGGTGGTGAAGCTGCAGAGAGCCAGACAGCAGTTCATTGTCAGTAAGGTGCGTTAAGCTGTTTCACCAACCTCACTATGCATTTTTATAGCTGCATGATGACTTTAAATATTTAATGGTTTCAGTATTAACACATCTGAGTACCTTATATCTACATTTATCATTATTATCATCAGTGACTCCATTTCCAGCAAAGGTAGGGACAGATTATGACGATGCTAATGAGTGATTTTTAACAAATTTACTTATAGGGAACTCAGTCCTTAGCCTCAATCTCGTGTATCTTAGAGTGAAGCTTTATATTTTTTGGTTGCTTCCAGTAAGACACATTTGGATACAGCAACATGTATTCTTCTCTGTATATCTCAGAGGTAAGCTATATAAATGCTATTAATCAGTGCGTTTCAGCATATCCATATATGTCTAAATGCATCCAGTGTCACTGGGTTGGTACAGCCGGTATTGTCCAACCTGCACAACCCCAAATTAGAGTAAATTGGGTTCTATGGTGACATGTGCCGATCCACCATACATGACCCAGGCCAAACATTTTGTCAGTTTAGTTTATCCTCTCTCTTGGCCATATTACAAGTCAAACCCAAAGGGCTTAGGATAAAAGAATCTTCGGGTGTTGGTATTACAAATGACATGGCTAGTTTGGGGTCAGCCAGCATTACCAGAATGACCGGGGGAGTTTCACAGGGCAGGGGTGCCCCCCCCCCCCCCCCCTTGAAGGTCACTTCCCTACGAACGAAAATCATAAACAATTTCATCCATTTCTTTACAATGTCACTTATTAGTGACCTTACTGGCTCCTTCCCTCTCTTACGGCTTCCTGCTCCAAACCAAAATTAATGCTCTCCGTGAAGACATGAAAGGCTTGGCATATTTGAGACTGTAACATATTACCCTTTGTACTTTACATTACCTCTATAATTTTTCCTGAAGCTATTTCCATCATATATAGCCTAAGATGTATGTATATTGAATAAGATGGTAAAATTTGTGTTGTTATACTTACATCAGTGCCATTTCTTGCCTTTTCAGGAGCAGTTTTCTATGCTGTACACCAGTGCTGCCATGTACCTGCGAGAGTTTTCAAACTATGGGAACTTTCAATGAGCAACAGACATTTATGCATGCATTAAAGTGTAATTAGTTGCTTAGAAATGGTAGAGGTTGTATATCTGTATATAGTAGATGTATTTGGTAGTTCCTGGTGGTAGTACTGGCATACCCAGTTTGAATAAACTAGTACAGACAACCCCTGCTATTCAACAGGGTTGCTTTTCAATGAAAATGGTGAAATAGGGAAATTTTCAATAACAACCCAGTTTTTCTCTTAATAATTCATGTAAATATTGGAGATTATGTTGCTGACTTTCTCTTTGACCTAACTTCTTTTTTATGATTTTTTTTACATTAATTTTTTTCATTAGACAGAAGGAATGTTCTTAATATACTCTATATGTAGCATAATAATAAGAAAGAAAAATTCAATACATTCATCTGTACTTCCAGTTTGCAAGTTGCTCTGTTGACAGGTTGATGGGAGATGAATCAACCTTATTTATCACTTTGTTATTAAATACAACACACATTTACAAGGTCTACAACACTTCAGGAAAATTTCAGAGTTACTCAGTGCCATTGTGTTCTCCAGCAATGCCTATGAATATCTCTTTAAATATTGGCAAATCACATTGATCCAGATGAGATCAGATGAGTGTTGGAGGCTCCTCCTTTCACTTCTTTCTGCATTCTTCACCTTCACTGCTTGTGTGCTGCAATCACCTTTATCATCTCATGTTTTCTATATTTTGTATGTTGATTTCCTTTTCCAATTTATACGGTTTTGCATGAATAAGAATTTTCCTAATATGTCATCGTGTTTTCCATGTATAGTGGGGCCCTGTTGCAAGTGATAATAAGAGACAAAAGTTTGCTAGTTCTGAAACTGCTGGTTGGGGGCAAACTTTGAATGGTAAAAAATAAAAACAGGCTGGAACTTCTCAAAAGCTGACTTTTTTGCTCTATTTCACCTGCTTTTAATAACTAAATTTAAATTCCATATCAGCATTACCACGAATAGGCAAAGTTGATAAAAATTCACCATTAAAAGCTTTCCCTGTGCTCCTTATTGAAAAGAAGTTAGGAGTTGTGCATCGGCTTACCGAGAGGCCGCCCCGCCCCCAACACCATCGTCACCCTCCTGCACAGCCGGATGCAGCAGCCTTCCTCGGCAACACACTCGTCTCACATTGCAGCAGCTCATGATCTTGAAACCCAGTAAAGTCCTCAGGGCTGGCAGGGCTAAGCAGAGCAACAGCATCAGCATCACACTCCTGTGGTCATCCCAACAAATATGGCATCCCACACCACAGCTTTTTCATAATATTTCCCCATCAGCTCTTATAGGCAACCCTTTACTTCAGAGTTGAACGAAACACTCATAGAAGGCTAAAAGATGCAGAAGAGGTAACAATGGCCACACTTATAACTATGTCTGTTTTGTTTACATTCACTGCCTACCCTCCCTCCCCTGTCCGATTTGGCGGGATGTTTGACGCCATCTTGGTAAGACTTGTCAGCTCTGTTGTGTAACATTGCACAACATTGTATGGCCAATAGCTTAATTGAACTCGGGGATCAGGTGTCCACCCTTCTCAAACAACTAAACGCACAAAGTCTCCTCGAGTCATCTTGATGCAACATGCCCACTCATTCTTCCCAGCCATTGAAAATATTTACTAGTTCCACGCCTTTGTTCGTTAGCTCTGAAACTCGGGAACGTTTCTATCCTATCACTAGACTTGAAATCGCTATTTAGAAAAATTCTGGACACAGGGTCCCCCTGTATGGTTACTGTATCTCCATCTTCTTAACCTTTCATTTAAGTTTAAGACTATTGTTTGTTTTGTATATCTTAAATAAATAGAATAGGATAAAAGAAGATATATAGGTGTCTACTTTGTGGCCTCCCATTAAGATATTATAAACACACGTACACTTTATCAGCAGCAGCAACAGTAAAGTTGGTTGATGCCATTTCTTATTTTTTTAGTGAACAGGACATTTAGTAGATTAATATGTGTTGTCCTTATTACAAATTGATAAATAACGTTGGCCCATCTATTCCCCTATCCCCCCATGTCAGCTGAGCAAGACAAAGTATTCTAGTGAATCACACGACAGGGGTTCAAGACAGGCTTGGTCTGTCTTCCACACCAAACAGCACCTTAGTTACCAGCAGGACTGGCTGGCAGGCATGCAATTTAAAAATTATTATCTACTGATGAATTTGAAAATAATTGTCAAAATATCAGGGATTGAATGTCGAAACAGCTAAAAAGGGAAGGTATTTTGAAATGTCAAATGAATGAAATATCAAATAACGAATAGTGGAGTAACGAGGGTTGCCTGCATCTGTTTGGTTTACACTAATATTATGTATGTTACTGATTCATTGTACTATTTCACTCATTTTATACTATCACATTATTGAATAGTGTCCCTGATTGAAATAATGGTGCTAGGAATTTGCATCCCCTTTGCCCACCCTATTTGTGGTTTAGCTGTATTTGTTCAAACAGTTTAGGAGACTGAGGGCTAGAGCTGAGAATCCTTAAGGCATGTGCTTGAGTGCCTGATTGTGCTTCTGGAATGCAGGTGAATGAATGAAATGCAGAAGAGAATTGCATTTGTCAGACTGTTGTTGAACCAGTGCGTACATAAATGGTCTTTCATTGCAAATAGTCTCGCCAAATATGCTCCTTAATCTTATTACGTTCTGACTATACCCGATGATTGTGAGTTTTGACACCCAGACCTGCTCATTTTAGAATATTAAGTAAGATGACAGTGGAGCTCAAGGAAAATGTAACATTCTTGAAAAAAGTTTTACATTGCAGAATTATATATATGCACATACGTATTTAGTAAACCTTATTACCAAGAAAGTTACCAGATATTTTTTTCCAGCATCAGCTCTCTGTATAAGGAGGTACCTACTCCATAAGGTTACATCCATAGACAATGTACAACCAAGACAGATTAGCAATAGTATGATGAAAGCGTTTTGCCCACCAGGCAGGCTTGACATGCAAGATATGAGATATCAGAAGAAAAATCATCACTAAGACATTTCTGACCTGACCTGACCTAACCTGACCTTCTGGGCACTCATTCTATTTTCTTATGAGGGAGCAGTGCTTGGTTAGCTTTTATGATTTTGTTTTTTTGTTTATGCCCTTGACCTGCCTCCATGGTGCTGTGGTTAACATCCTTAGCTACGAATCTGTGGGCCTGGGTCGCATAGAGATACAAGCCAGGGGGCTGGGGGGTGGGGGAGGGGGGGTGAAGAGAGGAAGGAAGGAGGAGCCAAAAGGGTACGTGATATGTGTCATTCTCAGGGGTAACAATGGATCTTACCTAGATGGATTCTACGAGAAGGGAACCCCACAAGTGCCAACACGCCAGCAGAATGCATATTTGCATAATTACTCTTAGCACTAAAACTATTAAGCCGCTGCTGGAATGTGTGTTGATTGCAGTAAGTAAAGACTAGTTATAAAATACATTGACATATGTATATGTAATGCGGGGAAACCCAGAACAATCGATCATCTTAAATAATTAAGGTATTAACTGTGAATCATGTGATGGTGCGGCAGGGCAGACATTCAGACAGACAGACGAACCAGTGATGGGTCAGCATCCCATGGTTCTGACTCAGCGTGAAGGTGCCGATGATGGTTAGTTAGGTTTTTCTTTCACGGGGAACGACGAGGAGGAATTTTTCACCTAAGTCACGTGGGAGAGAGAAACAGCTGTCTCTGAACTCCTGAGTTAGTGGAACAGGCCGAGTATCTGTAACTACAACCACCATTCGGTAAGCTTGTTTAGCCGGCAGCCACGCCAAAGGGGGGAGGAGGAGGCGAGTAGGGAAAACATTGAGAGCCGCCTATCAGTCGAGCTCTCGCCTCTCCTTACGCAGGTACGTGTGAAATTAACTCCTACAGACCATGATTATTTAGTGTGTTACAATGTTATTATTATACCTATAATGGATAACTGAGTCGAGCTCTCGCCTCTCCTTACGCAGGTCCCCTACTGACTGGGCGGTTACCCCCTTGTTGTGTAGTAAAATATGTAAAGTTCCCCTTTGTTGTGCCGATCCATGATCACCCTCTGGTATCTTAGACCCGCACGAATGTCTCATCCCATGATTAACTCAGTAATAGAAAAGGAGAAATATTTAGTGTCATTTGTATAGTCCAATGTTTGTGTGGATTCATGACCACCTTCTTGGTGTCTTGAACCCCCACGACTACCTTGCTTCCATGATCATCCCTGTGAACACATATTGGTGGTAGGAAACATTTTTCAGCAACAATTATGTATCATGGAACCCTGATTAGGGTAGCTTGTTATTTAGCAACGGTTAGGTGTTTAAGCTATGGCCAGTGTACCATATCTACTATATAGTTAACTCAAAATCTTAATTAACTCAAAATCTTAACTGGAAACTTCATATCTCATCTCTTACTAAATCAGCTTCCTCGAGGCTGGGCGTTCTGTACCGTCTCCGCCAGTTCTTCTCCCCTGCACAGTTGCTGTCCATATACAGGGGCCTTGTCCGCCCTCGTATGGAGTATGCATCTCATGTGTGGGGGGGCTCCACTCACACAGCTCTTCTGGACAGAGTGAAGGCTAAGGCTCTTCGTCTCATCAGCTCTCCTCCTCATACTGATAGTCTTCTACCTCTTAAATTCCGCCGCAATGTTGCCTCTCTTTCTATCTTCTATCGATATTTCCACGCTGACTGCTCTTCTGAACTTGCTAACTGCATGCCTCCCCTCCCGCGGCGGCCCCGCTGCACTCGACTTTCTACTCATGCTCATCCCTATACTGTCCAAACCCCTTATGCAAGAGTTAACCAGCATCTTCACTCTTTCATCCCTCACGCTGGTAAACTCTGGAACGATCTTCCTCCATCTGTATTTCCTCCTGCCTACGACTTGAACTCTTTCAAGAGGAGGGTATCAGGACACCTCTCCTCCCGAAATTAACCTCTGATTTTGGACACTCCTTTAACCTCTGTTCGGGAGCAATGAGTAGCGGGCCTTTTTTTCTTTTTTTTTCTTTGCGCCCTTGAGCTATCTCCTTAGCTGTAAAAAAAAAAAAAAAAAAAAAAAAGTTGTAATAGTCTGAAGAGATGAGTGAGCCCTTTAAGGTGAATAGGAGTGATGAGTGATAATTATTAATTAGGATTGATACTTAACTTCAATAAGCTCGCTACCATTACCAACAGAATGATGAATTGTAAATAATAGTTACTTAACTTCAGTAAGCTCGCTACCATTACCAACAGAATGATGAATTGTAAATAATAGTTACTTAACTTCAATAAGCTCGCTACCATTACCAACAGAATAATGAGTTGTCATAATATTATTACTTAATTTCCATAAGCTCGCTACGTACCATTATATACCAACGTAATGTGAATAAACCTCATAATTTAACCTTGTCACCCTAACAACTATGAAGCTCACTTGATAATAATATATTAAAACAGAGGATCGAAGCTGAAGGCAACACATATATAAGTGAAATAAGTATTTATATTTATATTTCTGTAAGTAAAATAAAGTAATTTAGAGTTATGTTTTTTGACAAGAGTGTTTAGGAGCTATAGTTGAAAATGAGATCATATGAAATTATATATGAGAATACATTGGTATTAGTATGTAGGGGTTAATATTCGTATAATCTTTGACCAAGGTACTCTGCTAGTTTTCTCTTAAATGCAGTTAAGGATGTTGACAAAATAACTGTCTGGCAGGCTATTCCACAAAGCAATCACTCGGACTGAGAAGTATCGCCTACGTATAAGCCTACGGATAAGCGCAAACACTCACTAGTTTTGGTTAGGATTAATTAAGGTGTGGAATGGTGGAGTTTGTGTTTCCCCGTGTGGGTGGAAATAATTACTATGTTGTTGGTGCTACTTATTGCCATGTGTGCATGTTAGTTTAAGGTGTTAATGTTAACCTGTGTTCATGGTATTTACAAGTGTAGTTAGTGATGTAAGATATACGAATAGGTGGACTCTGTCCCTTGACCCTTATTTCACCATTAGAATCTCTTAACAAATATATTTACCTAAAGTAATGTTCTTAAAGTCACACTACCCATATTATTTGGCAGATGATAATCCTGCGTGCGATAACGGTGCCTTATAAGACTTAGTAAATAAACTGCTTATTTTACTCTGGTTTAAATGATCAACAATTAATTCTACTTTGAGGTAGTAAATTATTCAATTTTTCAAAAGTGTTGCAGAATACTGATCATTGTGCATCAATAAAAATCATGAAAAGGACCATAAACCTAGCATATGGCCAAATAAATCCAGTCCCGAAGCCCAATCCCTCCAGAGATATTCGCAAAAGGAGGGACTCTATAAGCTCTAAGTAAACTACAGCACTGAGCTTTCCAATCCCTTGGCATGAAGGAGACAGAAATGCAATAGCTTTCATTTGCTGAGAGTCTGTGAGGCATAGTACTACAATATTTAATTTATATAATTCAAATAATTCTGGAAGAAAATATAGTTGCGAAGAAAAAATTGCTCACATTGCTTTATTTCTTGCAAAACAAAGGCATTCTGCTTCAAACCTGGCAGCTCCAATTTTCATAGCATTTAACGGTAGCAAGCTGTAACATACTCTCCCTTTGTCTCCGAGCTAACCACTCACGAACCAACAAATGCTACAGTCGCTGAGCCAATCAGCACCCAGGATACAGAACACAGTGCTCCGGTTGGTCGCCTCCCATCCATCAGCCAATAGCGTGCCGTATACGATCTCCCGTGGGCAAACTAGCTCAAGGGGAAGCGGCCGTAGCTGTGTTTTCCATACGTGCGAGTCTTTGTCTACTTATCTGCTGTACATTACGTATTTTATTTCGATTTAATATTCTTTTAATATGTTTAATTAGTATTTTTATTTTTTTACATTGTTTTCAAAATTTTAGGCTCGAAAATGCTTATTTTACTGCAAAAACAATTAAAACAATAAATATATAAAATTACCTCTGTACCGCAAAATCCCGCGACATAGCGAAAAATTCGCGATATGAAATTAGACATATACAATTTAAAAATCCGCGATACAGTGAGACCACGAAAAGTGAACCGCGATATGGCGAGGGACAATTGTATATGTTTTCCTTGTTTTACGGCATTATACATATTTCCTAAGTTCACCTATAGATCCATACGTGGGCAAGGAAGGATTACGTGGACATGTGGGCGTGGGCGTAACTGTTGTAATTACATCATCAGCTTTCATTTTATTTTGATTCAAATAAATATATTCTGAAATCCCAAAAACACAAAATCCGCAACACCTTCGGTCCCAGGAATTTTGGATGAGGGATTCTCAACCCGCATTGTTTATTGTTGTAAATTTGTATGATTATCATTAATTTTACAATTATTCTATTTTTCAAAGTATTTTTTCTCAGTGACATTAAAATGAAATGATGCTGAATGCTGCAACATTATTTGAAGATTTACTGTAGTTCCCCACAAATCTTCATTTACTCCTACATCCCACTCCTCCCAGCACACCTTTTTACAATTAAGTCCCTAAAAAATATCTTTTCACTAGTTCCTATAACTTTTCATACTGGTAGGTGTTAAGAATGGCTGTCAGCATGTCACGATGAACTTCACTAGTTCCTATAACTTTTCATACTGGTAGGTGTTAAGAATGGCTGTCAGCATGTCACGATGAACTTCACCACATACCTTTGTCTTTGGAGGGGCATACACCACTGTGATGTCTCTCTTGCCTCTCCCTCTCATTGTTAGTTTCATGCTGAGTAATTCTGCCATACCCTCTCCCAGTTCTATATTACCCACCTTAATAAAGTTCCTCACAGCCACATCACTTTTCCTCCCATATTTATCTTTCTGTCACTTCACAATTTATATCTGCTATTTCCAACCTGTACAACAAGACAAACAATGGATATTACTTTCAAAATTATACATGGTACTCCCAGACTTTAGCTTGGGATGCCCATACAGTGTACCACATGCTTAGAATTTCTAGAGAAAATATCTTAGCAGACGCCTTAAATACAATACATCTTTCATATGAGTGCAGCTTACTTTCTTTGCCAAGGCTTGTGCCTGGCTTATATCCCATCTTCTGTAACATAGAGAAGCCCTTGTTGTTCTGACTGATAGCAGTGCTCAATCCTTCCTCAAGTCTCTCCTCTTGTACCTTTTTGATGGACTTGAACCTATGTTGATTGGTACCATCTCTCACACTTTTTTTCTTCTCCATTTGGGCTTGCCGTTTGGATGAGTGAGAAAACAGAAGCCCAGGCCTGACATCGTCCTTGCCAACACTACAAGGAAGAAATAAGCAGTAGTTATGTATCCAGTAAAATATATTTAGAAAATAGCAGTGATAACATAGATTCAGATGCAGTAATACCTCGGTTTACGAGTGCTTTAGTTCACAAGTGTTATGATTTATGAGCAAAACAAAATCACTAAAAATGCCTTGGTTTACGAGCGGTGACTTGGTGAAGGAGCATCCTGTTTGTAGAACTCAAAGATGCGTACATGGGTTCCTTTTGTTCACCGCAAGATGAGAGTGCTCAGAGTAGAAAACAATGGGAATGAGGTCTCAAGCTGGTGTCACACTGGGCCTTTTTCCTCCAACTGTGCTGAAGGAAAACAACTCCAACTTCTCTGGGTGTGTGTCACACATGATCACGGGAAATTCCCTACTTTTAGGGATATTTCCTCCTACCGCCACTAAAATGAATGTTTGCGACGAATTTAGTGCCCCCCATACGGAAACCACGCATTCTCACTGGATCCCCAAGCTTGTTTTGGGAGAGATGCGTAGTGAACCCACCAAACGATTCTCACCTTACCGGTCTGGCGTGGCGCCAGAGGCCATCAGCGCCCACAAAAACCGCCAACACCATACTCATGCCCTCTCTCTAGCACTGGTGCCACTAGGTTGTCACCTCATCGCAAGGTTTCTTTCCTGCTAGTAGAGTCCGTGGCACCAAACACGGTGTATCTTCATTGTTTATCACCGACACAAGAAAAACCACCGGCTAGCCGTGATCCATCTAACGCCGTGCCTTAAACAGTACTGTGGGTTCTAAAGCAAGTGCAGGCTCTCGAACCTCCTGCCCGTGCTGTTCGAACACGTGAATCCCGACTGACCGCATTTTGAATCTGCTTCACGGATTCGTGTTCCCAGTATACAAGGTGATTGTGGATATTGACTCCACACCTCCAGAATACGATAATACGCCTCCATATATCATAGTTAAAAACAAAATAAATGTCCCTCAACAATAATATGAAGGCGGCGCCAGTAGCGGATCCAGATCCAGCCCCTTCCCCCAACGATCTTGGGGGACCCGCAGGAAGTCGGGGTATTTGGGTGGGGGAGCATATTTAAACTACTCCAACCAAACTTTATGACCTGCTAATGGGGGGGGGGGGCATTGCCACCCTCGACCCCCCTGCTAACCAAGGGGGGGCCCTCTTAAAGTACCCCAACCGAACCTTACGACCTAACAGCTAACTGAGGGACATTGAAAGAAGTGCTTACGTCCCCTTCTTCAACAATAGCTATTACATTACTGACGACAGGAGCTGCCTTGTATAGGCCAACCGGTCTCTTGCAGACTCCTTGCGTTCTTATGACACCAAAATGGTCCGACGGCTTCACCAGACCCGTCCTCCTCCGAAGAAGCTTCGTCACTAACCTGCTTCATGCGTTTGTACATGGTACCAAACCTGCTTAACATGTTCGTACGTGCTACCAGTAAGTGAATACCTAGTCGTATATGACGGTTGCAAGATTCTTATGACGTAAATTACTTACCGTTTAGATGCTTCATTATGACCTTAATACTGTAACAGGGGGCTTCGCCCCCCTCGAACCGTCTTTGGTATGGAGTGAGTAAAATTGCGTGGTTTCCGTACGTTGTAAAAAATCCCGAAATGTACGAAATTTCCCTACATTTAAGTAATTGTAAGGAATTTCCCTACATCTAGATTATTTTTCACCCCCCCATAACTCAAAAACTATGCATTTGTGACGCATTTCATGTTTACCACCACATTCCCCGCAGTCTCAATGGCCCCCAGGCCAATTTTGGTTGCGAGGGGTGAGTATGGGCAAACACTAGAATAATACCATGGTAAATACTGGTACTGTCATCTGCTGTACTCCGCTACAGCCTGATGACGTCACAAGCTAATGGTGGCTTCTCTCCGTGAGATGAGAAGAATTTGTGGTGGGGCACCCCTCCCACCCTACTCCGACTTTCCACAACTTCCCTTCCGAACCACACGCCATCTGATCTCACCCCACTCCTCAGCTCCACTTTATTCCATCCCTTCCTTCCTCACCCCACCGAACTCCAGTCTTGCCCCATCCCACTCCATCCCACCCCACTCCTCTCCCTCCGCTCCCCGCCCCGCCCCGCCTCACCCCTCCTTGAACCAATCAGCGCTGAGCATTAGGCGGAATTCAACTTTCGTAGAATCAGGTTATAAAAGAAGGAACCTCGAAGGGACTTAAGAGAGCGGCGCAGTGATAAAGAGCCTGAGTATACCTTCTTGTTGGAGATGATTAAACGAAGATTAACCCGCGCGGTGACGGCCATTTCAACCCCGGACCCGTCTGTGGTGCCGGCCGATTTTTTTTATTTTTTATGAGCTTAAAAAATCCTAAGCAATTGTAAGATAATGGAAAAACATGCAAAAAGTGGTTTAGGAAAGTGAAAAAAAATTTAAACCCACCTTGGTGTTGCCTCTCGTTAGTGCATATTAAAGAACAATTTTTTTTTTTTTTTTTTACAGCAAAGGAGACAGCTCAAGGGCACAAAAAAGTAAACATTAATAAAAAAAAAAAGCCCGCTACTCGCTGCTCCTAAAAAGAATCCAAAGAGGTGGCCGAGAGATAAGTCAGTTTCGGGAGGATACCCTCCTCTTGAAAGAGTTCAAGTCGTAGGCAGGAGGAAATACAGATGAAGGAAGATTGTTCCAGAGTTTACCAGCGTGAGGGATGAAAGAGTGAAGATGCTGGTTAACTCTTGCATAAGGGGTTTGGACAGTATAGGGATGAGCATGAGTAGAAAGTCGAGTGAGGGGAGGCATGCAGTTAGCAAGTTCAGAAGAGCAGTCAGCGTGGAAATATCGATAGAAGATAGAAAGAGAGGCAACATTGCGGCGGAATTTAAGAGGTAGAAGACTATCAGTATGAGGAGGAGAGCTGATGAGACGAAGAGCCTTTGCCTCCACTCTGTCCAGAAGAGCTGTGTGAGTGGAGCCCCCACACATGAGATGCATACTCCATACAAGGGCGGACAAGGCCCCGTATATGGACAGCAACTGTGCAGGGGAGAAGAACTGGCGGAGACAGTACAGAACGCCCAGCCTCGAGGAAGCTGATTTAGTAAGAGATGAGATATGAAGTTTCCAGTTGAGATTTTGAGTTAAGGATAGACCGAGGATGTTTAGTGTTGAGGAAGGTGATAGCTGGGTGTTGTCAAAGAATAGGGATAGTTGTTTGGAAGATTGTGTCAGTGGATAGGTGGAGAAACTGTGTTTTGAGGCGTTGAAGGACACCAGGTTCTTCTTGCCCCAATCGGAAATAATAGTAAGGTCTGAGGCTAAGCGTTCTGCAGCCTCCAGCCTTGAGTCGTTAAGTTCCTGAAGGGTGGGTCTTCTATTAAAAGAAGTTGAGTAATGCAGAGTGGAATCATCGGCGTAGGAATGGATAGGACAGTTCGTTTTGGAAAGAAGATCATCAATGAACAACAGAAAAAGAGTGGGAGATAGGACAGAACCCTGTGGGACACCACTGTTAATAGATTTAGGGGAAGAACAGTGACCGTCTACCACGGTAGAAATAGAACGGTCAGAAAGGAAACTGGAGATAAAGGTACAGAGAGAAGGATAGAAACCGTAGGAGGGTAGTTTAGAAAGCAAAGATTTGTGCCAGACCCTATCAAAAGCTTTTGATATGTCCAGCGCAATAGCAAAAGTTTCACCGAAACGGCTAAGAGAGGATGACCAAGAGTCAGTTAAGAAGGCTAGGAGATCACCAGTAGAACGCCCCTTGCAGAACCCATACTGGCGATCAGATAGAAGGTCAGAAGTGGAAAGGTGCTTTTGAATCTTACGGTTAAGATTTGCCTGAGTTTATTGAAAAGATGGTGGGTGGGTGAGTGGGTGGATGATGATGGTGATGATGATGATGATGATAGTATTGATTAAGATGATGATGGGTCGGGGAACCTTGGTATCCTCTCTTTAATTTTCTTATTGTTTTCTTCGTGGATATGTGAGCAGGTGTTCCCGTGTTTTCTTTTGTCATGTTCTTGTTTTATACGATACGCAATGACAGTTGGAAAAATATTCAGTAATGCAAAGAGGTAATTTATTCATGGTGGGTCATCAGAGTAACGTAAGTAGTGTAGCAGCGTCTGAATGAAAAAAAAATGCAGTGGTTGACACAATTATGATTTCAAAGGGTGGTGCGGCAGTCTTTGTCAGGAGCTTATAGGAACAGGAAGAACGCAGCAGTCATCAGGCCCCAGTCCCACACGCCACTCACTGAATAAATTGCCCCCTGCAACAGTTTTTCATGAGCAAGTGATTGAACAAGTAAAAGAACGATTTATAAATTCTGGGAAATACGAGAGAAAAAGATAAAATCAATATAGTGAAGCTAAATCAGATATAAGACCCAGACCACGAGACCATTATATCAAGACCACATCAGGAAGTGCCGATTCGGAGGCAAGACTTCCGCAATCTATCTGAACCTGAACCTGAACAATGGCCCCTGGTATTTTGAAACCTGAACGGGGCCAATAACTGTCAATGCCCGGGAATTCCTGAAATTAGAATATTGACAGTTCACCGGGAGCCATCTGTCATGTTGGTGTCAGCTGCCTTGTCATAATCGTCACTTGTCCGTCAGAAAACGTCGATTCCTTAACCCCTTGATTGCGGATTTCCTACAAGAAGACCTCACCAAGCTACAGAGATGGAACAAAAAGTGTCTGCTACAACTCAATGAAGAAAAATGTAGTCATGCACCGTGGGAGGGGAAATCCAGCGTACCAATACCACATGGGAAACTCTCCACTATCCACCACAGAGGCAGAGCCATTCGCAGCGTACGGGTTAACTTATACCTTTGTTGGTTATAACCTTGCAGGATGGGCACGAGAGGGCGTCGGTGATGTACCTCATTAGCCTCGTCGCCACACGGAGCCTGTCCCCTCCGTAAAAGAAGCCGCTCCGTACTGTGAGCAGCGTCACCAAATTATCGTACTCAGAACATCGTATTTTCCTGTTTCTGACCCATAACAATTGCAGAAAAACATCGACAATTAACCATCTGAACTCCAATTGTAAATGTATATTGTTATCAGTGTAGGCTCGACAGTTTTGGGCCTCAAGCAGACGAAAAAAGTATGCCTAGTACGACAATCTGGTAACGCTGACTGTGAGTACACGCAGCTCGTTGGTGACAAAGTAGTTTACCCGTCCGCTGCGATTGACACGGATTTGGCTTTTCTGGTAGCCTGGTAACATATAGTCCCAGGTCTTTCTCTGTCTCTGTGGTGGATAGTGGAGTGTTTCCCATGTGGTATTGGTGTGCTAGATATCCCTCCCAAGATGCAGGACTTTACATTTTTCTTCATTGAATTGTAACAGCCACTTTTGTTCCATTCTTGTAGCTTGGTGAGGTCTTCTGGTTGGAAAGTCGCAGTCAAGGGGTTAAACAGACAGTGAATCAGCGGTTCATCTATCAGGGTCTCGAGGGGTTTACACAGTTCGACTTCGTAATCCTGGGTCTTGGACATGATTGGAAAGTTGAGTGGTTGTGTCTTTTTTATTTCATTTCAATATTGAATTTTAGTCATTTAATGTTATGTTCAACCTATATCATACAACTCTGGTTCCTCGTCTGTGCATCTGGGTGTTGCCACGTGTGACCTCCCTGAGCCTCGCCTAAAAGCTCAAGTTCGAGTCGATAGAGTATAGAAGTAGAAGCAGTAGCAGTAGTAAAAAATGAGTTGGTACCGAATAGGAAGTATATAGACAACAATGACGGTGGTAATGATGGTGGTGATCTTCTGCCCTTTTACCTCATTCAGCGCCTCCACTTTCCTGCCTCCCATTCATGCGTTCTTTCACCTTTCCTCTCCCTTTCCTCACGCCACGAAGGTCTCTTTGGGGCGCCGATCACACTTAGGGTTCGAGTGGTAACGCCGGCGAACTCTCTCTCTTTGCTTTGTCAACCGGGTTCGATATCCGACGCTTCCTCTGTGTCATATTGTGCCCTTAGTTTGTTCTTTGTGGTTAGTGATGGCTTTTTTCTGCGTTAATTTTTTTGTCTCTTTATTCTTCTCTGATGTTTTTTTGTTATGTTTTGTTTTGTTTTGTTTTTCATTTTTTTTATTTTCCATTTCATTCATTCTTTCTTTCTTTCTTCTTTTTCATCTTCTTCTTTTTCTTCTTCTTCTTCTTCTTTTTCCTTTTCTTCTTTTTCCTCCTTCTTCTTCCTCTTGTTCCTTTTCTTCTTCTTTTTCCTCTTCTCCTTTTTCCTCTTCTTCGTCTTCTTCTTCTTCCGTTCATTTCATGCCTGTAATATTATCGGTGTCATTTGCTGGCGTTGGTATTTTCTACTTCCAACAGAATTCCGCCCTTGTAACGATCACCACTTCAGGATCTAGAGCGTGGCACAAAGTGAAGGTGGAAATAATAATAAACCAGCGGAGGAAACAAAGACGTGTCCTTTCAGAAGTGGAAGGTGATACGGAAGGATAGACAGTGATAATATATATAAGGAAACAATCCGAGGCAGTCACGGCATATCCTGAAAAGCACTCATCCACCATCCACCCTTTTCATTCCTATATCTGTGAAATCACTGCCCGGAACTTCCATTCGCATTTTAATTAACTACACTACTGCTTCATTTACTCTATCATTACTGTAAACCAAAGCAGATAGTTGACCGTGGGGTTAATGTAGGTATGTGTGGGAGTTTGCGCTTGTTTGGGCTTCTGTACCTGAGCTGAGTGATGGTTGGTGCACGTCAACTCCTATCTAGTCGACACTTTGCTCAGTTCTGGCGGCAAAGCAACGTTGCCAGATCGTCGTACTCAGCCTCTTATGTCTGCCAATTTCCGACCCCAAACACTGCCTCCTCGACCCCAGCAACTGCCTTCATATATATTTATCGTTAAAATGGCTAATTATTGGTGTTTTTTGGCAATAGCTGTGGCTCAGAAACCGGTAAATACGGGCTCTGAGTACGAGAATCTGGCATTGGTGCGGCAAAGGCAAGATCAAACAGCAGACGCGCGCGGCGGCCACCAGCGAGTGTTCACACCGCCGCACTCCCCGACGTGACGCTTGCCATTTGATCTCCGCCTCCGTGTCTGCACGTGGCCCAGCCTTGCCCGTCTTGGTGCCTTTGGTGTTCAAGACGAGGCGGCGGCTCATTTAGGCTGCTGCTGCCATGACCCCAACCCTCTTATGATGATGGTGATGATGATGATGATGGCGGTGATGACACTGAGGTCGGTATCATAAGACACTTTCGCTTCTCACATCAGCTATTTTTAAAGGTCAAAGAGGGGGTCAATCGGGTTCTAATGAGTGTTTCTTCAGGTTCACGGTACAGAGGAAGGGTCACACTACCACCAGGGTCATAAAACTACTGGAAATGCCCACAACTCCTAAGAAAGCCTTGTCAAATGAGCGTTTCTTCAGGTTCACGGTACAGAGGAAGGGTCACACTACCACCAGGGTCATAAAACTACTGGAAATGCCCACAACTCCTAAGAAAGCCTTGTTAAATAGGTGTTCTTGGGCGGCGAAATGTCTTATAATACGACCCTGACGATGATACATCTCATTACGGTTGCTTTGGTTGCTTTATGGCATTTTCATAATGAAGATGACTATGACGGTGAATATGATGGTACGATTGACCATAAATATGATGAATAGTTGTAGTGTTATTGGTATTGATGGTGATGATAATTAAACTGAAATAATTAAAAATAAGAAATCATTTATGATTTTTTTTTCTACATACAAGGACCACACCAATCTGAAAACGATGCCATTTCGATTCGCGGTTGGATCTGATAGCAACATCAAGACCAGCAACAGCAATAGTAATATAATGAAAAAAATAATAATGATAAAAATGGCAATGATTAGAGGGAGCCATTGCAGGTTAGCGTGTGTCGTGTGGCAGCCTTGACGGGCGCCCACACAAGGGACGAGGCCACGGTTGCCAGATTATCGTACTCAGAGCCGCATATTTGCCGGTTTCCTGGCCCATAACTGTTGCCAAGAAGCACCAATAATTAACCATTTAAACGATAACCATATATGTAGGCAGTTATTTGGGTGATGAAAGCAGTTTTGGGCTACATACACCCAGTCAAGTCATACGCAGGTTTGTGGGAGGAGACACGGCCGAGGCGTGGTTTATGGGTGACACTGCTTGGAGCCAAACTAGAGAATGTAGAAACAGGGATTTAGAGCTAGGCTAACCCCGCAGCCGACTACCCCATCGGCCAGTTTGACGTGGAAACACTATAGCGTCGATCGCCGCCATTGGCAACGATCAAAACAAACAAAATGACTGTGAAAGCGGCCCTAAGGATAGCATTCTATTATTGTCGAATCATAACGTTGGGTGGCGATATAAAAGGCACTTATACAGCATAAAAAATCTCCAACAATACCGTACAGTGAGGGAAACCAGACGTAAGATGCTAAAGTAATTTGAATATTTTAAAGTTAATGAGTCCAAAAGTGCAGGCGTAAAAGAGACACGCCCATATCAACTTGCGATTGAGCCAACATGGGAAAGAAGGGCAATATCGTGTTGGTGATCGGAAGTCCAGTGCGTGGTCAGAGCGTGGTAAATTACACACACACACACACACATAAGCACACGCACACTCAGCCAGGAATGGAACAGTTAAATTATTTTGTTGAGAACGTCAATTAATGATTAGCAAATTCTGGCCATTAGTTGTCAATATGCTCACTAATTATACTAATTGTTCTTTATGTG
The DNA here is from genome assembly GCF_024679095.1 of Eriocheir sinensis. Lineage (NCBI taxonomy): Eukaryota > Metazoa > Arthropoda > Malacostraca > Decapoda > Varunidae > Eriocheir > Eriocheir sinensis. Next base: position 733,890 of record NW_026112053.1, on the reverse strand, counting down.
AAAAAATAATATGCATCTTTCAACATGAAAAATATAGGAAACTGTTGGAACTGTTGGAACGCGCAGAAGAGGAAGAAAGTGTGTGTGTGTGTGTGTGTGTGTGTGTGTGTGTGTTGGAGGACTCTTGAAAACTGCAGGGTTTACTTGAGTGCAGAATTCTTTTCTATTGGATGTTTGCATGTTGTTATAACTCTTAACGAAGCAGTGCGTTTTCCTCAACGAAGCAGTGCGTGTCATCCGAGCAAAAAACGCGTCACGGCCACGTCCCTCCACCCCGCCCGTGTAAATAGACGCCGTGCATCACAACAAACCCGTAACCGTGATCCCGCAAGTACCACCACCTCTATTACCAAGCCTCTAGATAACTTAAAAATCCTTAGTTTCAATGCGCATAGCCTAAGAAACAAATTTGATGAACTGAGATGCCTTGCTTTAACAGAAAATTTTGACATAATTGCTATAACCGAAACATTTATCGACACCACAAATATTGATTTAAGTTCCGAATACAACATAGATGGCTACAGACTCTTCAACAAAGATCGTGTAAACCGTAGAGGCGGTGGCGTCGCCCTTTATGTCAAAAGCTATTTGCAACCCACTGACAAAACACCGGGAAACAGTAACGTTGAACATTTGTGCGTGCGAGTAAACATTGCAAAAGTCAATTTAAATATATCTGTCACCTACAGACCTCCCGGGCAATCACTCGATGACGACCTTGAAATGTACAGCGTCTTAAGGCAGTCACTTAATAACAGCGACTCACTGATATTAGGAGACTTTAACCTCCCCCATATCGACTGGGCGACACTGTCAGGTACAGAAGGCGAGTCACATAGAATGATCGAATTTCTAGAAGAAAATTATCTAAGCCAAATGGTTTCTGAGCCAACTCGACAAAATAATATACTCGACCTTGTTATAACGACCCAAGATAACCTTGTCAGTAGTGTCACGGTAGGAGAACACCTCGGTTCTTGCGATCATAAATTAGTGCGCGTCGACATTAAAGCTCAATCATCAGTGACTGAAAATAAAGTAAAGGTGCCCAATTTCAAAAGAGCTTACTTCGTAGAAATCCGACAGATGACGGCAACGTAGAGGAAGCCTGGCTAAGCCTTAAAAATCACTTACTCACTCAGCAGAACACATTCGTCCCCTTGTGCGAGAAGCGAATTAACACTAATAAAAGCCCACCGTGGTTTAATAGCGAAATTAAACAATCAGTCAATGAGAGAAAATTGTTTTACAGGTTAAAGAAAGAACAAAGCACGCCCGAAAACATTAGACTTTATAATGATGCCAGGCGACGAGTAAAAAGACTAGTAGGTCAGGCAAAGCGTAGATATGAAGAAAATATTGCAGCTAACTGTAAAAATAACCCGAAATCTTTCTTCAGTTACATAAACAACAGAAAGGCGATCAAAAGTGGTATTGGACCTTTAACAAACAGCGACGGTGCACTAGTGACTGACAGCCAACACATTGCAAACCTCTTAAACAATTACTTTTCCTCGGTGTTTAATAATAACAGTCTTCCTCTCGCTACCACCAACACCAGTACTATTGTAAATCTCGAGCATGCATTGCCTAATTTTGAAATAACAACCGATGAAGTCCTTAAAGCTCTCCATTCACTTAAAACAAATAAAAGTCCTGGACCTGACAAAGTATATCCAACTCTGCTGAAAGAAACGAAGAGCGAAATACTCTCCTCCCTCACAACCGTATTCAATATGTCCTTGCGACAAGGCATCGTCCCTTCAGATTGGAAAAAGGCTAACGTGACACCGATTTTCAAGAAAGGAGACAAAAAAGTACCAGGTAATTACAGGCCCATTAGTCTAACTTCGGTTGTAGGTAAGCTACTTGAGGGCATAATTAGAGACAAAATTGTGAGTTACCTTGAAAACCACTCATTGATTGGGGACTCACAACATGGCTTCCGAAACAAAAGATCCTGCCTATCAAACCTATTAACCTTTTATAACGACCTCTTCACTGTTTATGACGTAACCAAATCACTGGACGTAGTCTATCTTGATTTCCAGAAAGCGTTTGATAAAGTCCCGCATCATAAATTACTTTACAAATTAAAGCAAATAGGTATTGACGGTCAAGTAAACCAATGGATCGCGAATTGGTTGAGCAACAGACAACAAAGAGTAGTGATTGACGGATTTAACTCAGAGTGGGCGCCTGTCACTAGTGGCGTCCCTCAGGGCTCGGTCCTTGGCCCAGTGCTCTTCATTATTTACATCAACGACGTGGATGTTGGACTCATTAACCGCATTAGTAAATTTGCAGACGACACAAAGATTGGTAACTCGGTTCTCACTGACGAAGACAGGCAAAGCCTCCAAGAAGATTTGCACAAAATTTCAGCTTGGTCGGATAGATGGGAGATGCCCTTTAACGTAGACAAGTGCCAGGTCCTTCAAGTTGGAACGAGGAATAAGAAGTTCGAATACGAAATGCGCGGCGTTAAACTCAAAAGCGTTCAATGCGTCAAAGACTTGGGGGTCAAAATCGCGTCAAACCTCAAATTCTCACAGCAATGCATCGATGCAGCAAATAAAGCGAACAGAATGTTGGGCTTCATTAAAAGAAACTTTGTATTCAAGAATAAAGATGTAATACTCCCGCTCTACAACAGTTTAGTCAGACCCCACTTGGAATATGCGGTACAGTTTGGTCTCCCACCATGCAAAGGATATTGCTAAATTAGAAGGTGTTCAGCGTCGGGCAACGAAAATGATCCCTTCCTTGCGCAACAAATCCTACGAAGAAAGGCTTTCTACCCTTAACATGTTCTCTCTTGAGAAACGTCGCCTCCAAGGAAAACTGATCGAATGTTTTAAAATACTTAATGGTGTCACGAATGTAGACAGATCAACATTGTTTATGATCGATGACAGTCTGCGCACGAGGAACAATGGCGTAAAACTCAGATGTAGACAAGTAAATTCAGACTGCACAAAATTTTTCTTCACCAACGTTGTAGTGCGAGAATGGAATAAGCTTCCACCATCAGTGTTCCAGTGTAACACGATTGACTCCTTCAAAAATAAGCTCGACCGTCACTTCCTTCAACTTAATATCAACTAGAGTAGAAGTGCACCGTTTTGGAGTCTTCTGATTAATGTAAAATCACTTAGGTTTAAGGACAGACCACCAAGTCTGGACCATGGGGTCTGTGTGGTCTGATTTTCTATGTAAATCTATGTTAAGATTCGTGTCAGATCAAGAAGACTCAAGATACCACCAACGTGTGTTCCACCTCAAGAGATTGAATGGCGTCGTTTGTTCCTCAGTATGCACAGTTTCAAATTGGTTTTATGTGGTCAGCACTCTTGTTGACCTTGTAGAACTGTGAGGTGCCTTCAACCGCCGAACTCTCTGAGCTGCAGAGGTTTGCTTAAAGAATGACCGAGACCAAGGGAGTAGCCTTTTTTCGGGGAGACTATTGTGAATATCGAGAAGAGCCGCGCTGCCAAGCTTGCTGGATTTAAGGAACAAAATAGGGCTCTATCGCGTAGGACTAGAGCTTTTGAGAGAGAAAAGACAAGGAAAGGCATGATATGGTCTTGCTGAGGACCTCGAAAACCACGGGTATCGATGGAAATTACCTCCGACCCGACTACGGAGCGGCGGAATTTAAAAGGCAGAAGACTATCAGTAAGAGGAAGAGAGCCTTAGACTCCACTCTATCCAAAAGAGCTGTGTGAGTGGAGCCCCCCCACACGTGAGATGCATACTCCATACGAGGGCGGACAAGGCCCCTCTATATGGGTAGCAACTGTGCGGGGGAGAAGAACTGGCGGAGACGATACAGAACTCATAACCTCGAGGAAGCTCATTTAGTGAGAAATGTGAAGTTTCCAGTCAAGATTCTGAGTTGAGGATAGACCGAGGATATTTAGTGTTGAAGAAGGTGACAGCTGAGTGTTGTCGAAGAATAGGGGATAGATGTTTGGAAGATTGTGTCGAGTTGATAGGTGGAGAAACTGCACTGAGTCTGTGACTGTAATGTTTAAAGTATATCCGCCACATCCTCATTGTGTGTGGTGCGGATGCGAATGCGGATGCGGATATTTACTTCATCACAATTGCGGATGCGGATACATGACAAGGCCGCCTGATACTAATAATACATTATATTTTGTGGGTGGGAACTTGAAAGGGTTGGAGAAAGAAACGTAATGGATGAGGGGAGGAAGGAAGGGTGTTTGGAAGGGGATGGGAGGGAGGAAGGAATAGATGACCTTAGTACTAGAGACGGAAGGAGGACTTGAGAGTGGAGTGTTAGAAGGGTGGAGGGTTTGAAAGAACAGCGGGGAGCTATATTTTGAACAAGAGAGGGAGAAATAGATATATTCTGAGGAAGAGAGGGTTGGAGGGAGAGTGGAAAGTTTGAAACAGTAAAGGGAGAACAGAGTGATCGCGATGATAGAGGGAGAGAAAGTGAGAGTGAACAGTTTGAACCGACGGAGGAGATTGAACATAGTGATAGGAAGGATAGAGGGAGGGAGGGAAAGGGAAAGGGTTGACGTGAAAGGCAGTTGGTAGTATCAAGGATGAGAGGGGAAGTGAAGAATCTCGGAGGACAAGTTAGTGAGGGAGGGAGTGATGGAATAGAGCGAGAGAAAGTTAGAGACAGACTGATTGTCGGATTAGGAATGTCAGGTCTGTCTGGGTGTTTGAGTGGATGAATGACTGTGAGTGACTGACTGCTTTACCGAACTGACACTGTGGCCGAGTAATCGACACACGGCTGATCCCACGGTGTGTGCACGTCCAGTTAAACATGATTTGTAACCTTCTATACCGAGTGAGTGAGTGAGGGAAAGGCGATGGGGGAGAGTAATGAACGAAATGCAAGGGAAGGAAAGTGAAAACAAATTTACTAAGCCTCACGACAATTAGTGCAATAGATTTCTCTTCCTTAACATTTTGTGTCTGCATTGGGCCGTGTGAGTCTGTCGAGCCTTTACGCTTGTACTGTGTCGCTCTTGCTTCATTTGCCTTCTATATACATCCTCGATAAGGAGTCAACAGTCCAGATCAAAGAAGCCTGTTGGCAGTGGTGCTGAAGGAAGTACAAGAAAAAATAAAATTCCTCGCATAAGTTTATCTTGTGAGTAGCCAAATATTTTTGGCGACTAATGAAAAGTACTTAATCGTATGTCTTTTGCTGTGTCCGTAAAATAAAATGAACAGCACAATATTAGCTTGTTTCAAGGTCAGTGTTCTATCTTTATTCAGTTTCAAAAGTGCCAAGTGGAAAAGACGGTACATTCATATAGGTACACATAGGCGGCTGAGTGGTCAGCGTGCGGTGCAGTGACCCGGAGACCTGGGTTCAAATTCCGCCCCCCGCTACAAACTGAGAATTTTCGGTCATCGCCTAGCGGCCGAAGACAAACCAAATGCTGTCGTGATAAGCACCTGTTAATCTGGACTTCAGCGAAATTCTCTCAATTGGATAAATTGAGATCCGGGTGACGGCATGAACCATGAGAGGACTGCAACGCAATAAAATACTTGACTTGCTGGCGATACTAACGGCTGGAGACCTGCCGGCGCAATGGGCTCATCAAATATCTATATCTATATCTATCTATCTATCTATATATGTTTATTTATCTGTCTCTCTCTCTCTCTCTCTCTCTCTCTCTCTCTCTCTCTCTCTCTCTCTCTCTCTCTCTCTCTCTCTCTCTCTCTCTCTCTCTCTCTCTCTCTCTCTCTCTCTCTCTCTCTCTCTCTCTCTCTCTCTCTCTCTCTCTCTCTCTCTCTCTCTCTCTCTCTCTCTATCTATATATATATATATATATATATATATATATATATATATATATATATATATATATATATATATATATATATATATATATATATATATGCATGTATATTATTAATCGTTTATCTTTAAAGAATATGCTCCCGGTAAAGTGATGGCACCCCTCCTTTACCCCCACCGCCAAGCCTCCTGTAATTAAGTCAGCCTGCCTTTAATCCCCCACTTAATCGCTTTGACTCGTCCCCTTTGTTCAGTAAATATAATTATATTGTATGTTTGCTCGTGATCACAGAGGGGCTGCCTGCTCTTGTAATTATGAATACTACCGCTCACTGCACCTTGAAGCACCTTCGTCTATCTCCTTTTATCAACAGGTGAGAGCGGTCTCTCTCTCTCTCTCTCTCTCTCTCTCTCTCTCTCTCTCTCTCTCTCTCTCTCTCTCTCTCTCTCTCTCTCTCTCTCTCTCTCTCTCTCTCTCTCTCTCTCTCTCTCTCTCTCTCTCTCTCTCTCTCTCTCTCTCTCTCTCTCTCTCCTCGTCCTTAGTCATTCTCCTTTTAATTTATATATTTGACCAAAATAGGAAATTGTCACTGGGAGCAGATTATGAGGTGCGAAGCTTACTCTGCTGCAGGAGTGGGCGGATATTGATGCCAGGCAACGTGTCGCTCTACCCAAGAACATGAAGCCGAGTGGAATTTTTTTCTGCTTTGTTTTGAATGTTAAAAGCTCAGACAAGTTTATCTGAGCGAACAAATGGAAGTGTTCTCCCGGAAAACATTAACAATCTTCATCCTCAGCTTTCTCCATTTCCCTCGTCAGTATTAGAAAAGCCTAAAGAAATAAGAACACAGACGATCAGAGGGATTGTACACCATTTCCAAAATCTATTACTGCACGGGCTGAGCGCCGTCTTTCGGTGATAGGTATGACTTTTTTTGTACCACACGCACGTCCCTGTGTCTAGCATCGATGGTCTCAGTGTTCAGACTAATAAGTACACCAATGGCTTTTGGACCTAGTGTACATACCTAAGAGTTTTGAACTATCACAATCCTACCCAAACAATTTAAGTTCTGTTGCCTCCTCGTCAACTTTCACCTTCCTTCCCTCAGCTTGAAAGATGCATGTGTCACTCCTCGCCGGGCCTCCCAGCCATAAGATGTATCCCTTCGATCGTTGTTCCACCAAGGAAAAATGTTCTTCACATTTTTCTTACTCCCTCACCAAAACCCAGAACGTTTTTTCGCCTCTTACCTCGTGAAAAATTGACTCCTCTGCTGCTTGCTTCTTCTCCCTTTCCACAGAGATCATAAAATTTGTCTACTCCCCATTGCAACCCCGGAAAAATGTATTCGTCTGTCTGATAGCCTCAAGTACATACCATAAAGAATATCGTACTATAGCATACTCTAATAAACAGGTAAAAGTGAGTTATTTTCCTTCCTTATTTCAGTAATAAATTGCGGTGCTACGTAACTCCTGTAAACCAAATAAACTCCTCAACTCATCATTACTCCATAAGTATTCTAACCTAGTTTTCCTTTTCTTGCACTAATAACATAATTTTACGTCCGCCTCCTTTACGGCAGCATGAAGGGGTTCAAAATTATAAACGTGTTGTCCTCCGTCCGAGCTGTGTTGTCAGCTGACTGCTTCGAGCATCGCCGAGTGGCCGTAAATCACACTCGGTGCCGACGTAAGCTCAGTGCGGGACTTCCCAAACTCGGCGTAAGTAGGGCGTAGTTCTGGACCGCCCAGTTCCTCGGCGTGAAGGAGACGGAAGTGTCCTGTCAGCGTTTCTAATAAATTAAACATTATCGGCGGTTAACGCCTAACGATTAATATATTACATGGGAGAAAAAATGGAATATTAAAAAAAGTAGAAATTAAAAAAAATAAAGTCGCGAATCAGGAAAGAATGAACAACAACAACAACAACAAAATGGATGAAGGAAATGTTTGTACTGTGAAGGACAGGAAACCGAGACAGCCAAATATACTGACTGGATTAATGTGTGTAATTGAGAAAACAAATAAAAAGAACTAGAATATAAATATAAAAAAATCAAGGAATAGGAGATGGATAGAGGGAAGGAGAAGGGAGGGAGAGAGAAGGAGGGTAAGAATGGTAATACTAGAAACAGAAGGCTTGAACAGGGAAGAGAAAGGACGGAGGACGGCAGGATTAGGAGACATGGAAGAGAGGGAAGGAAGTAGAGAGGGAAGGGCGGGGAGAGGAGAGAGTGGGGGAGATGTAGGCTGAGAGTGGGAACTGTAACACCTGAGAGGAAGGAAAAAAAAATGTTACAACGTTATTTACACCGCGAGGGTTAAGGGGCGGACACGGAAGGGATGAAAAAAGTAAAATAACAGGTAATAAAGGCTGGGCCGAGTGTGTCCAGGGAAAAGGTAAATAAAAAAGATAAAAAAAACTCGCTGGGTAAGTTGCAGACCATGAAAAGAGTGACATAGATGTGAAAAATGCTTCGAGTATTGGTAAACTGAAGCTTGAGTTTGTGGGTGGAGCTAGTGGGGGTTGAGTTAGTGGGGGGTGAGTTAGTGGTGGTTGAGTTAGTGGGGGTTGAGTTAGTGGGGGTTGAATTAGTGGGGGTGGAGTTAGTGGGGTGGAGTTAGTGGGGTGAGTTAGTGAGGGTTGAGTTAGAGGGGGTTGAGTTAGAGGGGGTTGAGTTAGTGGGGGTTGAGTTAGAGGGGGTTGAGTTAGTGGGGGTTGAGTTAGTGGGGGTTGAGTTAGTGGGGGTTGAGTTAGTGGGGGTTGAGTTAGTGGGGGTTGAGTTAGTGGTGGTTGAGTTAGTGGGGGTTGAGTTAGTGGGGGTTGAGTTAGTGGGGGTTGAGTTAGTGGGGGTTGAGTTATTGGTGATTGAGGTAGTGGGGGTTGAGGTAGTGGGGGTTGAGTTAGTGGGGGTTGAATTAGTGGGGTAAGTGAATGGGTTGTGTTTGTGGGTTGTGAGGGTTGAATTAGCCGGTTAAGTTAGTGGGTTTTAAAGAGTATCAAGAGTAAAATGACGACGATAAAAACGCCGAGCTGGAACATTTTTTCTTCCCACTTTCAAATTATTTTTTCTCTGATACAAGGGCGATGGAACGAGGGAAGGAGGATCAGAAGCTTAACAAACAATGTGTGCCAAGGGGAAAAAAGACACCAGAAAAAAAGAACTCAGGGGTGAAAAATAAAGAGAAAGAATAAACTCAAGTGAGGGTTTGATCGGCGCAAAAGAAAATGCAGAAGAACAAAAACAGATGAAAGAAAAATGGCTCGGTGTTTGGGGTGTAAGGGAAAAAACAAAAGGATGATGAATGTAATGGAGAGGGTAAAGGCGAGGGCTCATAAAGAAGAAGGAAAACATGAGAGGGATAAACCAGCTGTAAAAAATAATGAAAGGAAGGGCAGTCGTGTCCGCGTCATTAAAAAAGCTGATAAATGAAATAGAAAACCGACTGTCTGAGAAGAAATGGAAACAAAAGAATTCAAAAGGAGGGGTACTACGAGGAATAAGGAAGAAAATATAGGGCTATTGAAATGGACAAAACTAGAGTACGCCTAGGAAAGAACAACTAGAAAATGAGTGTGGAGACAAGAACAGAAAAGGAAAAAAAGCGGACGAGGAGTGTAAACAGAGAGCATGCGAGTATCAACGTAATTACAAAAAAGAAAGAGTAGAAAAAAATAAATTACTAGAAAACAACCAAACCTCTAAACAAAAACAATACTGACTATTAGCAAAAAACAGAGTAATAGAGAACAGAAAGAGAACATATAAATAAAGAGTAATAGAGCAAAAAGAGAGAAGACAAGAGGAAGGGACAAACAAAGAAAGAGATAAATAAAACAGGAGACAAGCGGGTGTCCAAACAAGAGTTGAAGGCTTTCGGAGCTAACTTGTTTCTCGTGTCCTCCAGGTATACTGTGCTGGAAACGACGACGACGACGAGAAAGAGGAGGAGGAGTACACGGAGGAGGAGTAGGAGGAGGAGTACACGGAGGAGGAGTAGGAGGAGGAGTACACGGAGGAGGAGGAGGAGGAGGAGTACACGGAGGAGGAGGAGGAGGAGGAGAACACGGAGGAGGAGGAGGAGTACACGGAGGAGGACGAGGAGGAGGAGTACACGGAGGAGGAGGAGGAGGAGTACACGGAGGAATACACGGAGGAGGAGGAGGAGGAGGAGGAGGAGGAGTACACGGAGGAGGACGAGGAGGAGGAGTACACGGAGGAGGAGGAGGAGGAGGAGAACACGGAGGAGGAGGAGGAGTACACGGAGGAGGACGAGGAGGAGGAGTACACGGAGGAGGAGGAGGAGGAGTACACGGAGGAATACACGGAGGAGGAGGAGGAGGAGGAGGAGGAGGAGGAGGAGGAGGAGGACAAAGAAGTACAAAGGAAAAGCAAACAGCAACAAACCTCTTGGTCCTAACTATAAATAGGCTGCTTGTTGTTGCTAACCATCTACTCTAATTTACGAGTCAGTGACACAGGACAGCAAAGGCGAAGGCTCCTCCCCTCCCACCAGTCCCTCCAGCCGAGGCCGGCACGAAAAGGAAGAATACCATGTAGTATAGAAAACCTACAATGGAATTTTACATGGACAGAAGGAAGATCATACACGACAACTAAGCTAACACTACTTTCTGTTAGACCGGAGCAAAATAGCGGATGTTCGGCTTAGCTTCTAAATACTTGTCAAGTCGGTTTTTGGAAGTGCAAATAGTTTCGCTTTCGACGACGTTCTGAGGCAAACCATTCCATACATTGACGACACGGTTGAAGAAGTGTTTTGATTCATTTGAGTTGACACGCTTCCTCGTTGTTTTGTATCCATTGTTTCTTGTTAAACTTGATTGAGAGACTGTAAAATAATCACGAATATTAACGTTGAAAATTTTAAACACTTCTATAAGGTCACCTCTTAGCCTGCGCTTTGATAAGCTGAATAAGTTCTGTTCTTTAAGTCTGTCTCCGTACGGTTTGTTTCGCAGTCTAGGGATCATTTTAGTAGCTCGACGCTGCGCCCTCTTGAGTTTATCTATATATTTTCTGTAATAGGGAGACCAAAACTGAACGCAATACTCAAGATGTGGGCGAACTAACGAATTGTTCAGTGTCAATATTACTTTTTTTGATTTGTGTTCAAATGTACGACCAATAAATCCGATCAGTTTGTTGGCAGTTTTTACTACTTCTGTGCAATGTTGACTCGGTTTAAGATCGTTCGAAATTATTACTCCAAGATCTTTTTCTTTGCTGGCTTCAGAAAGTCGCACTCCGTTAATTTGATAATGAATACGATCGTTTTTTATTATGATATGCATAACCTTGCACTTTTCAATATTGAAATTTATCTGCCATGTTCGTGCCCAACCACTTAAACGTTCGAGATCAGCTTGGAAGTGTTCTTTATCCATTGTCGTAGTGACTCTGCTGGCTATTTTTGTGTCGTCGGCCCCTCGTCAACAGGATTGGCATTACCTCCCCCCCCCCCCAAACAAAAAAAAGGCAGTTCTTTTTTTTTTGAGGGGGGGTATATCTCTCTCTCTCTCTCTCTCTCTCTCTCTCTTCTCCTATCTAGGCATAATACAATAACACGTCGTTACCTGGTTGAGCATCACACCTGCGCTGCCCCACAATGGGATCAGAATGTCTATTGTTTACCTGAATGCCTCGCTTTTTTATATATTGCCTTTGTGTATGTGTGTGTGTGTGTGTGTGTGTGTGTGTGTGTGTGTGTGTGTGTGTGTGTGTGTGTGTATTAATAATGATAAAAATAATAATAATAATAATAATAATAATAATAATAATAATAATAATAATAATAATAATAATAATAATATATGGTTTATTCATATCTTAGCAGCCATAAGGCTAAAAACATTCAAAGTACAAATAAGATCTACGCAATGAGTGTGTGTGTGTGTGTGTGTGTGTGTGTGTGTGTGTGTGTGTGTGTGTGTGTGTTGGCCCGGGTAATGAGTTCTTACCTAACAGTCACAAAGGCCAGCGGTTCAGAGATGAGCACCGGGGCCACGCGCAGCCACAGCGTATACACCCACCTCACTATTCTCCAAGTCTATCCTTCCAATCTTCTACCCTTCCCTTTTCCTCTTCTCCCTTCGCCTAAACTTACATAATTTCGCTTCCTTCTCGTTCCGCCTTTTACCATAATTATATACTACTCCATTTTCCCTCTGGCCTTTGCCGTTTCCTGTTCTCCTTTCCCTTCCTTCTTGTTGTCGAGTCCCTTTCTCCTCCATCTTCTCTCTGCCCTTCGCTGTTTCGTGTTCCGCTTCCTCTTCCTCTTTTCTTATTTTCCTTATTCCTTATTTCTCCTTTCCTTATTCTCCCTTCGCCTCCACCTTACCCCTGACATTAATTTTCACTTCCTTCTCCTTCCGCCGCTTCCATCTTCCCTCTTCCCTTCGCTGTCTCGTGCTCCCCTTCCTCCTCCTCCTTGCTGTTGATCTCCCATCCTCCGCCCTTCTGCTCTCCCCGCGTCCTACCGCTCACCCATCACCCCTTCGTCTGCCGCCGCCGTCTCCCTTTCACCTTTCCCTCCTTCCCGCTCACCAGGCGCCCGTCTGAGCGTGGCACCTCTTTGAGACACTAATTACCAACTAAATGACCTCCACCGCCTCACCCAATACCTGATTATCTTGTATATCAGGAGAGAGAGAGAGAGAGAGAGAGAGAGAGAGAGAGAGAGAGAGAGAGAGAGAGAGAGAGAGAGAGAGAGAGAGAGAGAGAGCGGCACGCATGTCAGGAATATTGAACTTTGTCGTCAATAATCTGTCGGAAAAAGGCTGCAGCAGAAATTTTGGATGGAAGGTCACTGGGTGGAGGAGGAGGTTGCAAGGCGGAGACTTTATAAAACAACACTTCTGCGTCGCCCGGTGGTGCAAGAGGAGGTCAAAATAGTGGAGGAGGAGGAGGAAGAGGAGGAGGAGGAAAAGAAAGAGTAGGAAAGAGGAGGAGGAGGAAAAGAAAGAGTAGGAAAGAGGAGGAGGAGGAAAAGAAAGAGTATAGGAAAGAGGAGGAGGAGGAAAAAAAGAGGAGGAGGAGGAAAAGAAAGTAGGAAAGAGGAGGAGGAGGAAAAGAAAGAGTATAGGAAAGAGGAGGAGGAGGAAAAGAAAGAGGAGGAAAGAGGAGGAGGAGGAAAAGAAAGAGGAGGAAAGAGGAGGAGGAGGAAAAGAAAGAGTATAGGAAAGAGGAGAGGAGGAAAAGAGGAGGAAAGAGGAAGAGGAAAAAGAAAGAGTATGAACGAGGAGGAGGAGGAAAAGAAAGAGTATAGGAAAGAGGAGGAGGAGGAAAAGAAAGAGGAGGAAAGAGGAGGAGGAGGAAAAGAAAGAGGAGGAAAGAGGAGGAGGAGGAAAAGAAAGAGTATAGGAAAGAGGAGGAGGAGGAAAAGAAAGAGGAGGAAAGAGGAGGAGGAGGAAAAGAAAGAGTATAGGAAAGAGGAGGAGGAGGAAAAGAAAGAGGAGGAAAGAGGAGGAGGAGGAAAAGAAAGAGTAGGAAAGAGGAGGAGGAGGAAAAGAAAGAGGAGGAAAGAGAGGAGGAGGAAAAAGAAAGAGGAGGAGTAAAAGAAAGAGTATAGGAAAGAGGAGGAGGAGGAAAAGAAAGAGGAGGAAAGAGGAGGAGGAGGAAAAGAAAGAGTATAGGAAAGAGGAGGAGGAGGAAAAGAAAGAGTAGGAAAGAGGAGGAGGAGGAAAAGAAAGAGGAGGAAAGAGGAGGAGGAGGAAAAGAAAGAGGAGGAAAGAGGAGGAGGAGGAAAAGAAAGAGTATAGGAAAGAGGATGAGGAAAAGAAAGCGGAGGAAAGAGGAGGAGGATGAAAAGAAAGAGTAGGAAAGAGGAGGAGGAGGAAAAGAAAGAGTATAGGAAAGAGGAGGAGGAGGAAAAGAAAGAGGAGGAAAGAGGAGGAGGATGAAAAGAAAGAGTAGGAAAGAGGAGGAGGAGGAAAAGAAAGAGGAGGAAAGAGGAGAAGGAAGAAAAGAAAGAGGAGGAAAGAGGAGGAGGAAAAGAAAGAATAGGAAAAAGGAGGAGGAGGAAAAGAAAGAGTATAGGGAAAGAGGAGGAGGAGGAAAAGAAAGAGGAAAGAGGAGGAGGAGGAAAAGAAAGAGGAAAGAGGAGGAGGAGGAAAAGAAAGAGGAGGAAAGAGGAGGAGGAGGAAAAGAAAGAGGAGGAAAGAGGAGGAGGAGGAAAAGAAAGAGGAGGAGGAAGAAAAGAAAGAGTAGGAAAGAGGAGGAGGAAAAGAAAGAGTATAGGAAAGAGGAGGAGGAGGAAAAAAAGAGGAGGAGGAGGAAAAGAAAGAGGAGGAAAGAGGAGGAGGAGGAAAAGAAAGAGGAGGAAAGAGGAGGAGGAGGAAAAGAAAGAGGAGGAAAGAGGAGGAGGAGGAAAAGAAAGAGTATAGGAAAGAGGAGGAGGAGGAAAAGAAAGAGTATAGGAAAGAGGAGGAGGAGGAAAAGAAAGAGTAGGAAAGAGGAGGAGGAGGAAAAGAAAGAGTATAGGAAAGAGGAGGAGGAGGAAAAGAAAGAGTAGGAAAGAGGAGGAGGAGGAAAAGAAAGAGTATAGGAAAGAGGAGGAGGAGGAAAAAAAGAGGAGGAGGAGGAAAAGAAAGTAGGAAAGAGGAGGAGGAGGAAAAGAAAGAGTATAGGAAAGAGGAGGAGGAGGAAAAGAAAGAGGAGGAAAGAGGAAGAGGAGGAAAAGAAAGAGGAGGAAAGAGGAGGAGGAGGAAAGAAAGAGTAGGAAAGAGGAGGAGGAGGAAAAGAAAGAGTAGGAAAGAGGAGGAGGAGGAAAAGAAAGAGTATTTGAAAGAGGAGGAGGATGAAAAGAAAGAGGAGGAAAGAGGAGGAGGATGAAAAGAAAGAGTAGGAAAGAGGAGGAGGAGGAAAAGAAAGAGTATAGGAAAGAGGAGGAGGAGGAAAAGAAAGAGTAGGAAAGAGGAGGAGGAGGAAAAGAAAGAGGAGGAAAGAGGAGGAGGAGGAAAAGAAAGAGTAGGAAAGAGGAGGAGGAGTAAAAGAAAGAGTAGGAAAGAGGAGGAGGAGGAAAAGAAAGAGGAGGAAAGAGGAGGAGGAGGAAAAGAAATTGTAGGAAAGAGGAGGAGGAGGAAAAGAAAGAGGAGGAAAGAGGAGGAGGAAAGAAAGAGGAGGAAAGAGGAGGAGGAGGAAAAGAAAGAGTATAGGGAAAGAGGAGGAGGAGGAAAAGAAAGAGGAGGAAAGAGGAGGAGGAGGAAAAGAAAGAGTATAGGAAAGAGGAGGAGGAGGAAAAGAAAGAGTAGGAAAGAGGAGGAGGAGGAAAAGAGGAGGAAAGAGCACGCGGAGGAAAATAAAGAGGAGAAAAGAGGAGGAGGATGAAAAGAAAGAGGAGGAAAGAGGAGGAGGAGGAAAAGAAAGAGTAGGAAAGAGGAGGAGGAGGAAAAGAAAGAGTAGGAAAGAGTAGGAGGAGGAAAAGAAAGAGTATAGGAAAGAGGAGGAGGAGGAAAAAAAGAGGAGGAGGAGGAAAAGAAAGAGTAGGAAAGAGGAGGAGGAGGAAAAGAAAGAGGAGGAGGAGGAAAAGAAAGAGGAGGAAAGAGGAGGAGGAGGAAAAGAAAGAGTAGGAAAGAGGAGGAGGAGGAAAAGAAAGAGTATAGGAAAGAGGAGGAGGAGGAAAAGAAAGAGTAGGAAAGAGGAGGAGGAGGAGGAAAAGAAAGAGTAGGAAAGAGGAGGAGGAGGAAAAGAAAGAGGAGGAAAGAGGAGGAGGAGGAAAGAAAGAGTATAGGAAAGAGGAGGAGGAGGAAAAGAAAGAGTAGGAAAGAGGAGGAGGAGGAAAAAAAGAGTAGGAAAGAGGAGGAGGAGGAAAAGAAAGAGGAGGAAAGAGGAGGAGGAGGAAAAGAAAGAGTAGGAAAGAGGAGGAGGAGGAAAAGAAAGAGGAGGAGGAGGAAAAGAAAGAGGAGGAAAGAGGAGGAGGAGGAAAAGAAAGAGTATAGGAAAGAGGAGGAGGAGGAGGAAAAGAAAGAGTAGGAAAGAGGAGGAGGAGGAAAAGAAAGAGGAGGAAAGAGGAGGAGGAGGAAAAGAAAGAGTATAGGAAAGAGGAGGAGGAGGAAAAGAAAGAGGAGGAAAGAGGAGGAGGAGGAAAAGAAAGAGTAGGAAAGAGGAGGAGGAGGAAAAGAAAGAGTATAGGAAAGAGGAGGAGGAGGAAAAGAAAGAGGAGGAAAGAGGAGGAGGAGGAAAAGAAAGAGTATAGGAAAGAGGAGGAGGAGGAAAAGGAAGAAAACAATTGGTGCAGATCGTAAGAGAACGAAGCTAAGAAACAAACGGAGGGAGAAGTATATATATCAGCGGATAAGATGAGGTTACTTAACGGGAGCAAAAGAGTAAAAACGGGAAGGGGAAAAAGAGCGAGGAGAGGGAGGCAGACGAACATAAGGTAGAGATGAATAACAAAATTATGACGAGGCAGTACCCCTGAAGAACACTCGCTAATGTCGGGCGGGTACCGGCTGGCGATTACGAGTCCAACGCGTGATCAGGCCGTGGTGAATTACACAAACACACACACACACACACACACACACACACACACACATACACACGAGACCTGACGTGTTATGTTTCTTTTCATTCCTTATAACATTCCACTCTCATTCCAGACGCAGGGACGCTCCGCCCAGAGGGAAGAACGACAGGAAGCAGCCGCCAGGTAAGGGGACGGAGGAAGATTTAGCAATATGGAGAGAGGAAGGAAAGAAGATAATAATTGCGGAGAAAATAAATATGAAACCATGATAATGAAGATGAATTTGGAAAAGAAGAGGAAAACGTAGATGAAGAAAAAAGAAATGAAAGAAGAATGAAAGAGTCGGCAAAAAAAACACTTGCAAGTTTGAAAAGATAAACCACAATAAAAATACGTGTGTGTGTGTGTGTGTGTGTGTGTGTGTGTGCAGGCAGTAGTTTTGCAGGTGGTTACGTCACTCGGCCACACATCACGAGCGGGCCGTGCTAATAACGTGGCATGCATGAACCGTTTTATGTTATCTCCACCGAACTATTTCCCATGAAAAGTTGGCTGGCCGGCGAGTCAATGTGTTTAGTGATATTCGTGCGTGTACCTGTTGATTAGTAATGCCGTGTGTGTGTGTGTGTGTGTGTGTGTGTGTGTGTGTGTGTGTGTGTGTGTGTGTGTGTGTGTGTGTGTGTGTGTGTGTGTGCCTGCCCCCAGTGGTATTGTACACAGTGAATGTTTATGTAATGGCGCCGTAACTTTGGTGGACTGTTTTGTCTATTTGTCCTTTTTATGTTCGGCTCAGCTTACAGATTATGTATGACCTTTGTCTCGCCGGGGTCTGTGTCTGTGTTCTTGCCTGCGCTTTTCTTTATCTTCTCTTCATCTTCTCCTCTTCCACTTTCTCCTCCTCTCTTTTCTTCATCTTCCTTTTTTTCATTTCTTCTTTTCTCTGTTCTTTTTTCCATTTCCTTTTCTATTTCTGTCTTTTTCTACTTTTTTTTTCTTTTCTCAACTTCCTTTCTTTGCTGGTTTTCTTTTTTTCTTTCGTCCTAATTTTCTCCATTCATATTTTTTCTCTTCTTCTTCC
This sequence comes from Eriocheir sinensis, assembly GCF_024679095.1. NCBI lineage: Eukaryota > Metazoa > Arthropoda > Malacostraca > Decapoda > Varunidae > Eriocheir > Eriocheir sinensis. The sequence continues at coordinate 716,509 of NW_026112053.1, read as the reverse complement.
TTTTCTTTTTCTTTGGTTCTTTTTTTTCTCGTCTTCCTTTTCCTCTTGCTTTTTCTTGTTCAGCTTCCCCGTCCTCGTGTTCCTCTTTCTCCTCCGTGTTCCTCCCCTGACGTATTGGCCCCTAAAACCTTCCCCTGACACACTGAATCTCTCGTCTCATATCCTCCTTTCATAACATTCCTCTCATTCTCTCGCCTCCAGCACCTGCTCTTTCCTATCACCCTCAATTATGGCAGATCTCCTCCGTCACTTCTTTCTTCCTCATCTCCTTTCCACCTTCCTTCCTCTATTTCTCATCCTTTTCTTTTTTTCGTTATTCTTTGCTTTGTTTTGTAACTCTTCCTCCATCCTGCAGTCTTTTGTTCGTCCTTATATTCGAGATGGTCAATAAATAGCTCCCCGAGGAAACCTGGGGGACTTTACGTTCGGCTTTTGTCGTCGGGGCTTCTTTGATGATGGCGTAGGCAAGTGTTTTATAGTGGCGTCATCTTGCTTGGCTCATGCTGGCTCCCGGACCTCATATTTTTTTTTTTTTTTTTACGTTCTACCTATGACGCCAGTAGGCTTTCTTGTTGGGGTCTGGTGGTCCGCCCCAGCCTGTTATGGCGCAGGCAAGTGTTTGTAGTGGTGCCATCTTGCTTGATCTTCTTAAGATAATTTATCTAGAGTTTGGGTCGAGAGGTGGTCTTCAGGAGAGGATGCGGGTAGTCATAGGCCACTCGGCGATGCCTAATATTGTCAGCTTAAAACTTGAAACTTGACTTGAAGCCCGCCTCACACTGACCTCTCAACCATCGCTCTCCCACTGCAGGCGCATTGGACGGCTCTTCATTGACAACTGGCTCTTCTTTTTTACAGCGATGGAAGCAGCTCAAGGGCATACAAAAAAAGCACAAAAAAGCCCGCAAATCGCTGTTTCAGCAATAATAGTATAAACCGAGAGGCCGGAAGAGTGGGTCGATTTCGGGTGGAGACGTGTCTTGATATTCCCCTCTTGAAAGAGTTAAAGTCGTAGGCAAGTGGAAATACAGACAAAGGAGAGCTGTTCCAGAGGTTATCAGCAAAAGTGATGAAAGATTAAGGACGCTGGTTAACTCTTTAATAAAGGATTTGGATAGCATAGGGCTGAGCTAGAGTAGAAAGTCGTGTGCAACGGAGCCACGGGACGGGTGGAGCCATGCAGCTAGTAAGTTCAGAAGAGCAGTCAGCATGAAAATATCGATAGGAGTTGGAAAGAGAAGCAACATTGTGGCTGAGTATAAGACGTATATAGGACTGTCAGTAAGAGAAGGAGAGCTGGTGTAACGAAGAGCCTTTGACTCGATCCAAAAGGGCTGTGTGTGGGGGACCCTTCACACATGAGATGTATACTCCATACGATGGCGGACAGGCCCTTGTGTATGGATAGCAGTTGGAAGGGAAAAAAACTGGTGGAAACGATACAGATCATCTAACCTCGAAGAAGAAGAATTAGCAAGAGATGAGATATGAAGTTTCCAGGGAGGATCCCTTGTACGCCAGGGATGGAGTGCACAAGGCACTCCAGAGGGTTGAGGTACTCTCAGCGATCACTTAACCCCCTGCATGTTATTTTGAGATAGATAATGTGGGGAGAATCGCTGGCGGGGGCCATGTTTTCCAGAATATATCTTGGTAGCTGTGTGGTAAACCTAGGAGAGGATTTAGGGTAAACTGCAAGTCTACTATGCCACCGTTCGGAGTCTCAATAATATTTAATGAGGAGAAACGAATGTGTTGAAATTTTTGACATAAATGCAATTACAGAACAAGGGAAAAGCAATGTCAGAATTTCGAATAGTGTGAAAAACGTATTCACTGATAGACAGAGAAATGGATGAACAGACGCAGACAGCTGAGCAGACAGACAGACTGGCAGTTATGCAAACGCCCTTTGACCCTCGCCTTATTGTACATGCCTCGCTGCTCTCCATATTGATCGTGTGTGTGTGTGTGTGTGTGTGTGTGTGTGTGTGTGTGTGTGTGTGTGTGTTTACCAGCCTCACCAGGGTCAGCCCAAAAATAATTCAGTACACTTGGTTCGTCAGATCGCCCGTGATTCGGTTTCGAAGTAACTTTCCAAACTTGTTATAGCCTTTGGGATTTTATAGGAAGGAGCGAGGGAGGGAGAGAGAGAGTAGGGGGAGGAGGGAATGTAGAGGAGGCGATAAATTTAGAAGGGGAATAACAGTCAGGAGGGAGAGAGGGAATTGGAACTGGAAACCAAACCAAAGTGGAGAACCAAATGGACGAATGAAGTGGAAGGATCGAGGTGGAAGCGGAGATGGCGAGGACGGTTGGGTTGACGATGGTGGCAGTGGTAGTAGTCATGGAAGTGGTTGCTGTTACAGTATACAAATGTAGTTATTCTCTTAATCGCTCTTCCTTGTGGCTATTTATTAGTTTATTACCCACAAATATTATAAACATGTTTCAGGAATAATGATACCCCGTACCTTGCCGCTTGTGTGCCAGGCCAGGGGGTCACACGCTCAAACACTATGTCCTGCAATGTTCTGCTATTAGTGCCCACCGCCCACAGGGCCACCGGGACCTGCCTGGGCTGGTGGCCTGGTTCATTAACAATAATGTTCTTTCAGTTGTGCTTAGTGTGTATCCTGCATTTGCCTCTAGATTGTAGTCCATTTGTACAGTCCCTTATGTCTGCTCCCTTGACTAAATCAAGGCCTTTCTTTTTTTAGCACTTGTCCCCAACCATTGTATCTTTTTAGTTTCCTGGTGCTACTTACACATGTATCCTTAGTTGTATAATCACACTCTGTCCTGCCTGGGGGTTGGGATGGCATGCTCCTCCCTTCTCCTTTGTTGTTTTACTTGCAACAATAAACTATCAATCAATCAATCAATCAATCAGTAGTAAAAAAAGTCTAGCATCAACAGTCGCTTCATTCGCTGGACATTGTCCGTTTACGCGCAGTTCTGACTTAGTTTTGTTAAGAATGTCGTTTCACATTAATTTATAATAGTTCAAAAGGCACTTACTTATCAATAAAGATATTATTGCATTAGTTTTTATCGGTGCAATCTGTTACCTTACAACTCACAAAGGGTTTTGGTAGGAATACGGAGTCAATTTTATGCGCATCAGAACAAGTTAAGAATTGGCTAATGAGCGCGCCGTGCCATCACCCAAGCAATGATACCAAGTCCGCGAGTCCACCCCTGAAGAAAAACCTCCGTCAGCTCTCGTGGAACCGACTTTTATATAGTAGAAGTAGTGATGCTAATTGTAGTAGCAGTAGTAGTAGTAGTAGTAGAGGAGGAGGAGGAGGAGGAGGAGGAGTAATATCAGTAACTTATTTTTACCTTTAATTATGATCCCAAAAGAATGAAAGATTCCCCCCTAAAAGTGTGATATAAAGAAAACTTCGAATCCCCCAGATAATAGGAACCACATCAGAGGTTCGAGCTCTGGACCTTCGGATTCTACATCAGCTTTTAGTGTTCTAGTCTTTACTCTTTCGTCTGAGAGAGAGAGAGAGAGAGAGAGAGAGAGAGAGAGAGAGAGAGAGAGAGAGAGAGAGAGAGAGAGAGAATATCTATGAAGGTAGGATATGAGAAAAAGGCTGAAGGTAAATGACTGGCCATGAGATGTAATGTTCAGAAGGAGGGAACGAGGAAGGAAAGAATGAAGGAGAGGACGAAGAAGGAAAGAATGAAGGAGAGGACGAGGAAGGAAAGAATGAAGGAGAGGACGAGGAAGGAAAGAATGAAGGAGAGGACGAAGAAGGAAAGAATGAAGGAGAGGACGAGGAAGGAAAGAATGAAGGAGAGGACGAGGAAGGAAAGAATGAAGGAGAGGACGAAGAAGGAAAGAATGAAGGAGAGGACGAAGAAGGAAAGAATGAAGGAGAGGACGAAGAAGGAAAGACTGAAGGAGAGGACGAAGAAGGAAAGAATGAAGGAGAGGACGAAGAAGGAAAGAATGAAGGAGAGGACGAGGAAGGAAAGAATGAAGGAGAGGACGAAGAAGGAAAGAATGAAGGAGAGGACGAGGAAGGAAAGAATGAAGGAGAGGACGAGGAAGGAAAGAATGAAGGAGAGGACGAAGAAGGAAAGAATGAAGGAGAGGACGAAGAAGGAAAGAATGAAGGAGAGGACGAAGAAGGAAAGAATGAAGGAGAGGACGAGGAAGGAAAGAATGAAGGAGAGGACGAAGAAGGAAAGAATGAAGGAGAGGACGAAGAAGGAAAGAATGAAGGAGAGGACGAAGAAGGAAAGAATGAAGGAGAGGACGAAGAAGGAAAGAATGAAGGAGAGGACGAAGAAGGAAAGAATGAAGGAGAGGACGAGGAAGGAAAGAATGAAGGAGAGGACGAAGGAAAGAATGAAGGAGAGGACGAGGAAGGAAAGAATGAAGGAGAGGACGAGGAAGGAAAGAATGAAGGAGAGGACGAGGAAGGAAAGAATGAAGGAGAGGACGAAGAAGGAAAGAATGAAGGAGAGGACGAAGAAGGAAAAAATGAAGGAGAGGACGAAGAAGGAAAGAATGAAGGAGAGGACGAGGACGAGGTGGGAGAGTAGGAGGAGGAAGTGAAGGTGGATGAAAAATGATGGTGGGGAGGGATTAAATGAGAAAGCAAGGGAATGAAGGAACTGGGGTGAGAGAGAGAGAGAGAGAGAGAGAGAGAGAGAGAGAGAGAGAGAGAGAGAGAGAGAGAATGTCGGAATAATATAAAAAGCAGAAAGTCTGTAAAAGGGTAAAAGTCTCCGCAATGCAAATTTGGAATGAAGAAAAGCGTGAGGGAGAGGGAAAGGGAGCGGCGGAAAAGCAGCCAGGCGGGAAGGGAGAGAGTGAGGGAGTGAGGGACAGAAACAGAGTAACGGATGGAAGGGAAAAAGAAAGAGGTAGGCCATCTTTTTTTTTTTACAGCTAAAGAAACAGCTCAAGGGCAACAAAAAGGTGTAAAAAAAAAAAAAGCCCGCTAATCGCTGTTCCTACAGAGACAAAAGTTATGAGCGGCCAAAAGAGAGGTCAATTTCGGGAGGAGAGGTGTCTTGATACACTCCTCTTGAAAGAATTCAAGTCGAAGGCAGGAGGAAATATAAACGAAGGAAGGCTGTTCCAGAGTTTACCAGTGTAAGGGATGAAAGAATGAAGATGCTGGTTAACTCTTGCATAAGGGGTTTGGACAGTATAGGGATGAGCATGAGTAGAAAGTCGTGTGCAGCGGGGCCGCGGGAGGAGGTGAGGCATGCAGTTAGCAAGTTCAGAAGAGCAGTCAGCGTGGAAATATCGATAGAAGATAGAAAGAGAGGCAACATGGCGGCGGACATTAAGAGGTAGAAGACTTTCAGTATGAGGAGGAGAGCTGATGATTATGATTTAATGATGATTTAATGGAATCTGTAGGAACATAATTCTATTAAACCTAATCATTCCCCATGGGCCTCACCCTCCTTACTAGCCCCAACACTTGATGGTGTCGCAATACTCCATACTCTGCTTTGACTATATACAGGAAGGTTGAAATTATTGTGCCGGATGCCGATCTCCTTCCTCATACAGCTGACTTCATTGTTAAAGACACTCGAGTATTTTCCCGCGAAGCTTCATCGGAGCTGCTATTAAAAAGACACTCGAGTATTTTCCCGCGAAGCTTCATCGGAGCTGCTATTAAAAAGACACTCGAGTATTTTCCCGCGAAGCTTCATCGGAGCTGCCGCTGCTTCCAGGGCCGACAGCCGGTGTGTTCACGACTTGACCGCCGGTGCTGAGTGACGGCATATGGAATTATAGCATGGGTAGAGGGATTTATTTTTGTGCACTCTTTATTAGTAGTGTTTATAATTATTTGTTATTGTTTATTGTGCATTTTTCCGTTTGTTTTGGGGTGAATTATTTTTTTCTTTCTTTGGTCAAATTTCTTGGTGTAGGTTGCAGCTGAAAAAAGAAACAGAGCGAATCAATCACTAATTCTTGATCCATCCCGTAGATGACACTTAGACAACTGATTGCAAAAGCAGTTCATTATCACACGGACGTCATTGTCTACTCGTCTGACTCTTCTGTGCAGGGGACGTGGGCTTGTCACCCCCCTTGACTTTTTATTTTACGGTGAAGGAAACAGCTCAAGGGCAATAAACAAACAAAGAAAGAAAAAAAAAACGCTAATCGCTGCCCATACAAAAGTTAACAGGAATAGTGGCCAAAGCTGTATAACGACCTCATATAACTACTACGACCCTGGGATCTCATTTAATCTCCATACAACAACAACAAAAAAAAACATAGCAAGTCAGTAGAAAAGTAACACGGCATCATGTGACCTACTGTTACGTAAATCTTAAATGTTCTCTCGACCATTTCCTTCGTCGCAAAAAAGACTAATTGGTCAGCGGAGGCAATTCCAAGGCCGCTTCTTAGCCCTGATTGGCTGGAAACTCGAGCCAATCATCTTGAGCCAAACTTAAGCTCAGCCAGTCAGTCAAAATGACCGCCTTGTACGACATGATTGATTGATAAACACGGAGCTAATGAAGGTTGCGAGAGAGAGAGAGAGAGAGAGAGAGAGAGAGAGAGAGAGAGAGAGAGAGAGAGAGAGAGAGAGAGAGAGAGAGAGAGAGAGAGAGAGAGAGAGAGAGAGAGAGAGAGAGAGAGAGAGAGAGAGAGAGAGAGAGAAAGAGAGAGAGAGAGAGAGAGAGAGAGAGAGAGAGAGAGATTTACATAGATTTACATAGAAAATCAGACCACACAGACCCCATGGTCCAGACTAGGTGGTCTGTCCTTAAACCTAAGTGATTTTACATTAATCAGAAGACTCCAAAACGTTGCATTTCTACTCTAGTTGATATTAAGTTGAAGGAAGTGACGGTCGAGCTTATTTTTGAAGGAGTCAATCGTGTTACACTGGACCACTGACGGTGGAAGCTTATTCCATTCTCGCACTACAACGTTGGTGAAGAAAAATTTGGTGCAGTCTGAATTTACTTGTCTACATCTGAGTTTTACGCCATTGTTCCTCGTGCGCAAAGTGTCATCGATCATAAACAATGTTGATCTGTCTACATTCGTGAAACCATTAAGTATTTTAAAACATTCGATCAGTTTTCCTCGGAGGCGACGTTTCTCAAGAGAGAACATGTTAAGGGTAGAAAGCCTTTCTTCGTAGGATTTGTTGCGCAAGGAAGGGATCATTTTTGTTGCTCGACGCTGAACACCTTCTAGTTTAGCAATGTCCTTTGCATGGTGGGGAGACCAAAACTGTACCGCATATTCCAAGTGGGGTCTGACTAAACTATTGTAGAGCGAAAGTATTACATCTTTATTTTTGAATAAAAAGTTTCTTTTAATGAAGCCCAGCATTCTGTTCGCTTTATTTGCTGCATCGATGCACTGATGTGAGAATTTGAGGTTTGATGCGATTTTGATCCCCAGGTCCTTAACGCATTGAACACTTGTGAGTTTAACGCCGCGTATTTCGTAATCGAACTTCTTATTTTTTGTTCCAACTTGAAGGACCTGGCACTTGTCTACGTTAAAGGGCATCTCCCATTTATCCGACCAAGCTGAAATTTTGTGCAAATCCTCTTGGAGGCTTTGCCTGTCTTCGTCAGTGAGAACCGAGTTACCAATCTTTGTGTCGTCTGCAAATTTACTAATGCGATTATTGAGTCCAACATCCACGTCGTTGATGTAAATTATGAAGAGCACTGGGCCAAGAACCGAGCCCTGAGAGACGCCACTAGTGACCGGCGCCCACTCTGAGTTAAATCCGTCAATCACAACTCTTTGTTGTCTGTTGCTCAACCAATTCGCGATCCATTGGTTTACTTGACCGTCAATGCCTATTTGCTTTAATTTATAAAGTAATTTATGATGTGGGACTTTATCAAACGCTTTCTGGAAATCAAGATAGACTACGTCCACTGATTTGGTTACGTCATAAATTGAGAAGAGATCGTTATAAAAGGTCAGTAGGTTTAACGGGCAGGGTCTTTTGTTACGGAAGCCATGTTGTGAATCCCCAATTAATGAGTGGCTTTCGAGGTAACTCACAATTTTGTCTCTAATTATGCTCTCGAGTAGCTTACCTACAATTGAAGTTAGACTAATGGGTCGGTAGTTACCTGGTATTTCTTTGTCTCCTTTCTTAAAAATCGGTGTCACGTTAGCCTTTTTCCAATCCGAAGGGACGATGCCTTGTCGCAAGGACATATTGAATACGGTAGTGAGGGAGGAGAGTTTTTCGCTCTTTGTTTCTTTAAGCAGTATAGGATATACTTTGTCGGGTCCGGGACTTTTATTTGTTTAAAGTGAATGGAGAGCTTTAAGGACTTCATCGGTTGTTATTTCAAAATTAGGCAATGCATGCTCGAGATTTACAATAGTACTGGTGTTGTTGGTAGCGAGAGGAAGACTGTTAGTATTAAACACCGAGGAAAAGTAATTGTTTAAGAGGTTTGCAATGTGTTGGCTGTCAGTCACTAGTGCACCGTCGGTGTTTGTTAAAGGTCCAATACCACTTTTGATCGCCTTTCTGTTGTTTATGTAACTGAAGAAAGATTTCGGATTATTTTTACAGCTGACTGCAATATTTTCTTCATATCTACGCTTTGCCTGACCTACTAGTCTTTTTACTCGTCGCCTGGCATCATTATAAAGTCTAATGTTTTCGGGCGTGCTTTGTTCTTTCTTTAACCTGTAAAACCATTTTCTCTTATTGACTGATTGTTTAATTTCGCTATTAAACCACGGTGGGCTTTTATTAGTGTTAATTCGCTTCTCGCACAAGGGGACGAATGTGTTCTGCTGAGTGAGTAAGAGAGAGAGAGGACTATTAATTAACTCCATACAGAAAAGTCATTGCGCGTTTCTTGTTTTTGTTTTTAGAGCGGATCCTTTAACCTCTCTCTCTCTCTCTCTCTCAAACACACACACACACACACACACAAAGAGAGGTCTCGAATAAGGATCATCAAGGTTCTTACCAAACACTCAAGGACACTAAGAGACATAAGCGGATGAGATAAAGCTCATAAAAGGGAATCCTGACGCTCAACACTGTCCTCCCCTCCAAGCCCTCACGCACCCACCGCCTCCACCTCCTTCTCGTCCTCCTTTCATTTTCCCCTCACGCCTTCACCGCCTCTCTCTATGTCGTTTCATACCAACACTTTTCCTTCAGACGTACCTCTTTTCTTCACGTTTTACCTGTTCTGTTCCTCAGTTCACCTTCCCTTCACACCTATACCTCCCTCTCCTTTCCTTTCTGTTCTATCCGTAGTCCGTACCAACCTTGTACCCAAATACTGTTACCTAACTTGTATGATTCTCTTCACTCATCACACGGACTAAAGCAACTCACTCCACCTCCCACGCCTCATCACCCATTCTCAGTTCCTTCCTTAAATAACCCTTTCCGCCCCTCCATTACTTTGACTAATACCAATATGCCTTTCTCACACTATCTCCTCTCTCCCTCTTCCAAAGCCGTACTCTTCCCCCCCCCCCACCCTTTCCTATTACTTCCTATGCCCGTTTTGCACTTCTCCCCTCCCTCTCCCTTTCCCTCCCTCTCTCTTCTCTCTGGTTGGTAATTTTAGACGCGTCCGGCCGAGAAGGAGATCTATCGGCGTCTAATGAGTGCTTCTTTTAGGTTCATGGTACAGAAGAAGGGCCAAACTATCCATAAGGTCGTTAAAGTACCTACCCCTGGAAATGCCCCCAACACCTACGGAAGCCTAATCAAATATATCTGCTTGGACTCGGTAATGTTTAAGTCTACGGTCCTCTCTCTCCCAAAATCATACTCCTCCTCCCGTGCCTATCACTCTCCATGCCGTTTCTTTTGCTAAATATACGTTAAATCTATGCTAAGTCTATGTTGAAAGAAAATATAAAGGTTATGTTCTATAGTGCCCCGAAGAACACTGATAGGTAAGCAATAAGTTAAGTACAATCCTTCGTTTGAATATATACATAAAAGAACAAGTCGGTCAAAGTGTCTGTATTATCCGCTCTTCCCTAACCCTCTCTTCCCATCACACGACAACCATAGCACTGCACACACCTTCCCATTGCTCTCATAATTCCCCCTTCTCCCTCCCCCAAAGTCATTCCCTCCGTTTATCAGGACACCTCTCCTCCCGAAATTGACCTCTCTTTCGGCCACCTCTTTTGATTTTTTTTTAGGAGCAGCGAGTAGCGGGCATTTTTTATTATTATTGTTTCCTTTTTTTGTGCCCCTTGAGCTGTCTCCTTTGTTGTAAAAAAAAATTCCTGTCCTTGCTTATGCCCGTTCTTTTTTCATCCATTCTCTCTTCCCCCTTCTCTTCCGTCACACGAAAACCGTAACAGCTCACCTCACACGCCTTTCCATTTCCCTCATCATTCTTCCTTCTTCCTGTTCCAAAGTCATACCCTTCAAACCCTTTCCCATCACTTCCTATGACCGTTCTTAGCTCACCCATTCCCTCTCCCCTTTCCCCCGTCACACGACAACCATAACACCTCACCTCACACGCCTTTCCATTTCCCTCATCATTCTTCCTTCTTCCTATTCCAAAGTCATACCCTTCAAACCCTTTCCCATCACTTCCTATGACCGTTCTTAGCTCGCTCATTTCCTCTCCCCTTTCCCCCGTCACACGACAACCATAACACCTCACCTCACACGCCTTTCCATTTCCCTCATCATTCTTCCTTCTTCCTCAAAGTTATACTCTTCAAACCCTTTCCCATCACTTCCTATGACCGTTCTTAGCTCACCCATTCCCTCTCCCCTTTCCCCCGTCACACGACAACCCTAACCTCCACACACCTTTCCGTTTCCCTTCCGGAGCTCCCCTCAACGCACTACTTTGCATATGTAGTGATATAAGAGCAGAAGCCGAGCGCTGTTCCAATAACCATGTCGAGAAAAATGGACAGCAGACCGAATACCCTCAAAACACAGAGAAAAAATAGTTAGCATTTGAGATACGAGTTTTGGAGAAGATTCATCGCACAACAACCACTCGAAAACTGGCCAATATGTAACCAGAAAAGGAAGTGTCGTTGGAAAGGATGTCTCTCTAATTCAACTTAAAAAAATAACATTATATTCGTCCTCATCATTATTATTTCTTTCTCCTCTAGAGTAGCGGGCTTTTTTTCACATTTGTTACCTTTTTTTGTGCCCTTGAACTGACTCCTCTGCTGTAAAAAAAATAATAATAATAATAAGTAAAAAAAAAATCTTAAATCCGAGACTCGTCAGGCCCATCCTCTTATAGGTAAATCTGCGCCCTTCACTTTTCATGCTCTTTCACGAAACTCCCTTAATTTCCACCTCATTTTACCCCTTTTTTTCCAAACTTCTCGACGTCTTAAACTCCTTCTATCATTCAACAAACAACAAAATTATTAACTTGTAAACTCACTCTCCACTTAAGGGGCTATTACACTGGGCAAATTTTTCGTGGGTTTTCAGTCAAACCACGATTTCCGCTGGCGTGGTTCTCATTTGTTTCGTGTTATTGCTGCTGCTGATGATGATGGTGAGTAATACCGTCGTCCTTCGGTGAAATCTACCGTAGCTTTGGAAGATCGTGGACACGTCAGAAAACCGCGGAAATATGAGAACCACGCCAGCGGAAATCGTGGTTTGACTGAAGATCCACGGAAAATTTGCCCCGTGTGATTGCTCCTTCATACGCCTCCCTTCCTTCCCAACACACACACACACACACACACACACACACACACACACACACATATATAGCCATCCACACCCCACCTCTCCCCTCCCTTCCCCTCCCATGCTTTCACACTCCCAAATACTTTTCCTCCTTCCACACTTTCACACTCCTCCCCACCCTCCCTCCCTATCACCCCGGCCTCACCATCCACCCCCCCTCCCCCTCCCCCTCATGATTTATCTAGGAGGAAAATATTTGCCCCCGGAATGCAATTACAGGACTCCCGTTAGCATGTCTAGGCCGACCTAACCATGCCTTCATTCCTGCCCTCCCTCCCCTCTCCTCCTCCTCCTCCTCCTCCTCCTCCCCTTCACTCTTTTCCCTTCTAATGATGGCCCGCTGCCTAGATATATTACTGAATCTACTAGTGGCGAAAATCCAATCATTATGACGAGGATTATGTGGAATTTATTGAATTAATTGAATGAGCCGGACACTATGACACTTCCGGTCACGAGTTATAGCCTTGGGGGTCACGAGTTATAGCCTTGGGGGGGGGGATGAGGGGGATAGGGAAGTTCACAGATTTTAGTGACTGGTGACTGGCACGCATTTGTTTATTTAATTAGGATTTTTACAGTGATTATATCCACATCCCCGGCGGATAAGTGGGTCTGTGAGTGTAATTTGTTTTGCTCTTTGATATTAGTTTTAAAAGGTAAATCATTCATAAGAACATATAGTAGGGTTCTTAAGGGACATTCGCTCCAACAGGCTTGATGCAAGTGTGAACATGGCCTGAGCTTATGTAATTTTGGCCGCTGAATTAAAAAATCACCCATGAGCTAAAATATGAACCAAGTCTGAAGTCTCTACGATGACGAGAACCGAAGTTATGGCCAATCTGACGTTTTATGCGACCTTGACCTTGACCTTTGACATAAAAAAATTAACGGGTTCTATTTTGGATGGACACGCATCATATGGAATCATTTGTTTCGAAATTTGATGAAATTCTTTTTTTTTTGTTTGGAAACTTTGACCTTGGGCGAACTCTTCGAGATCAAGGTCAAAGGTCAAGGTCAAGGCCATGCAAGGTGCGTCTTTCCATGAGCTAAAATATGAACCAAGTCTGAAGTCTCTACGATGACGAGAACCGAAGTTATGGCCAATCTGACGTTTTGTGTGACCTTGACCTTTGACAAAAAAAAATAATGGGCTCTATATTGGATGGACACGAAGCTTCTCTGAAAAATTGGTTGTGATATCCGCAAAATCGTGCAGAGGGGAGTGTACACGAACAAACAAACAAACAGATAAATAAATAAACATACTGAACGGACCAAAAATATAACCTCCTTCCAACTTCGTGGGCGGAGGTAACAATAATAATAAGAAGAAGAAAAATAAGAAGAACAAAAAGAAGTTGAAGAAAAAGAAGAAGTGGAAAAAAAATAGGAAGAAGAAGAAGAAAGGGAAGATGATGTTGATGATGATGATGAAGTTTAATATTAAATGGAAGAAGTGACCGACAGTAAAACCAACAACAATCACAAAAACTGCACCCACAAGATTAAAAAAAAACCGCAGCAACAACCACAACAACAAAAACAAAAACAACAAAATACAACAACAACAATAACAACAGCAACATAGAGACAACTTCAGCCAAAAAAAAAAAAAAAAAAGACTCCACCATCACCAACAACAACAGCAACAAAACAACAATGAAAAGACAACCACAACAGCACAGCAGAGAGAACAGAACAACAATCTGACAAACTTCACACACACACACACACACACACACACACACACACACACACACACACACACACACACACACGGCACAAAAGGGGATCCTATTAAAACTTCTCTCGTTGACAGACTCGAGACAATCCTAACAAGAAGAAGCCAGCTGATTACTCCACTCCTCCTTCCCTCCACTCATCCCTTCCTCCGTCCCTCCTTCCCGCCACTCATCCCTTCCTCCGTCCCTCCTTCCCTCCACTCATCCCTTCCTCCGTCCCTCCTTCCCTCCACTCATCCCTTCCTCCGTCCCTCCTTCCCTCCACTCATCCCTTCCTCCGTCCCTCCTTCCCTCCACTCATCCCTTCCTCCGTCCCTCCATCCCTCCACTCATCCCTTCCTCCGTCCCTCCATCCCGCCACTCATCCCTTCCTCCGTCCCTCACACACACACACACACACACACCGTCACAGCAAAAAAAGCACAGTTGATATATATATTAAAAGAAAATACGCTTGGCTAAAATTCATATCCGAGCAAAATTACGTTTTCGACATACTCGCAAAATTCTAATATCTCGTAACGCAGCTGCTGAATAATTACTTGATGCAATATTGGAACCCATGAGAGAGAGAGAGAGAGAGAGAGAGAGAGAGAGAGAGAGAGAGAGAGAGAGAGAGAGAGAGAGAGAGAGATAACAGTTCGCGCCTTAACCAGATCACTACACACGCACCACTTTGAAAATAACACTTAAAAGCCGTTAACAGAGAGAGAGAGAGAGAGAGAGAGAGAGAGAGAGATACATACCCACATACATACATACATACATACACACACATACACATACATACATACATACAGACAGACAGACAGACAGGCAGACAAAGACAGTGGCGACGATGGAGGAAGGAGAGACAGACGAAATGAAGGAAAGGGAAATGAGTGGAAGCGAGGAAAGATAGAAAGAGAAAGTGATGCTTGCTTAGGCGTCAAAGGAAGAGAAATGTGAGAGAGGAAACACAGAGACACGAGGGGACGAGAGGCGTATGGAGGAAGGGGAAACAGAGGAAAAGTAGGGAAAAGAAGTGAGTGGAAGCGAGGAAAGTTAGAAAGAAAAAGTGATGCTTGCTAAGGCGTCAAAGGAAGAGAAATGTGGGAGAGGAAACACAGAGACACGAGGGGACGAGAGGCGTATGGAGGAAGGGGAAACAGAGGAAAAGTAGGGAAAAGAAGTGAGTAGAAGCGAGGAATGTTAGAAAGAAAAAGTGATGCTTGCTAAGGCGTCAAAGGAAGAGAAATGTGAGAGAGGAAACACGGAGATACGAGGAAAGGAGAGGCGTTAACCCGGTAGCTGCGGGGATCATGTTTCTTAAAGGCCCCTCTAAGCGAATTAATGAGAAAAAACATCACTCACGCAAACCAGTTCATAATATATATCAGCGCATTTGGGATCAGTTTATGCATCATCTATTTTGGGGGGTCTTTATCATGGCAAAAATTTGGCCCGTCGCTTCTACACGGTAAAGCCACAAATTTGGCCTGTCGCTGCTACCGGGTTAATGGGCAAGGGGATAGAGAACGGGAACGATGACAGGAAGGTGAACAGAGACACAAGAAAGGGATAACGGGGGAAAAGTGGAGGGGGACGACAGACACCCACAGCCACCTCACTGACCCTCACCTGCACATCTTTATTTAATCTTAGAGGGTTATGCAAGGAAATGCCAGCCAGGTAACGTTTGGAATGCGAAACACCCCCCTCCAGGCACCCACCCAATTTGAGACCTGAGTGTGTACAAGTGGCGGCTTCCAAAATTTGCAGGAAAAGAGAGGAAAGGTAAAGCCAGGAGGAAATAATGATGCAAAGGGTGGAGAGGTAAGATTGGCGGATAACTATAGATGGAGAGGAAAAGAGAGGAAAGGTAAAGCCAGGAAGAAATAATGATGCAAGGGGTGGAGAGGTAAGATTGGCGGATAACTATAGATGGGCAGGAAAATAGGAAAGGTAAAGCTAGGGGGGTGCGGGGGAAGAATGTGTGGAATGGGCTGAAGGGCAAGGAAGGGCTGGTGGGGATGGGTGGACCGTCTGTGGATTTAAAAAGGGTTGAGATGTTTCAGAGTCGAGAGGTGAGGAGGAGGAGGAGGAGGAGGACGGGATGGAGTATAGGGGGTGAGTTCATGTCACGTGACTGAACCATTCCACTAATTGGCATGTGTGTATGTGTGTGTGTGTGTGTGTGTGTGTGTGTGTGTGTGTGTGTGTGTTCAAGGAAAAACACATTTCCCTCGAATACTTCATTCTTCCTGTTTACTGAATCTGATATTTGCCCATTTTTGTCTTTCAGTATTGGGATTTTTATATTTCCTCCAGCAGTTGGGTGTTATTGGATGCACCGGCCAGCGCCACTCTGAGCCCAACGCTTTACTTTGTGGGTTGTTTGCTTGGCAGTTTGTTTTGCTTCCACCCTGAGAGTTGTTTGTCTACTGCGTTTCCTCTTGCCTTGCTTCAAACAGCGAATCCATTCCCCCCTTCCGTCCCTGCTCTCTCGCTTTCCTCCCCAACACTCGGGGAACCGCGCTGTACATGCGGAATATAAAACTTTTCTATTCCTGTCCTCACTATATTTTCCTGTTATACCCTATTTGCGTTTCTAATCATATTTATTTTTTTCGTGAACAGATAAAGAAAAGCAAATAGTTATCTATCACATGGTCCTTTGCAAATCGGAAGAAAAAAAATACTCCTGTAGTTTCAGAAGTATTTCAGGCTTTCTCATGTATAGCGAACAGTGGCATGCATTTTCCTATGTAAAAAAAGTCCTAATACATTTATTTCTGACACTAAACTTATGTCTCATTAATGCAGAATCATGACGGTTATTCTTTTTTAAACCTACACATGATCTATTATTCTCAATATCCTGTAAAGATGTATGAGAATGGCCTTCAACCTTACTGAATAAACTCCACTGCAACGTTTTTTTCACACCTGGTCTAATATAGCCCAAGGCCGATATAATACAAGATTTATTAAATTTGGAGGTGGGGGGGAAAGTGTGGACTACTGTGATGCCAAGCTCATCCTTTGTGGCTGAGAGCTCGGCCAGCCATCGCGGCGCTCGGCCTGTATGACGCTAAGCTGCCTCGCCTCATGCAGGATTCATACTGTTAAGTATCTTGCACCATCACAACCAGAGAAGTGTGCTGATTTCGAACCTATGATCAATTCAGCAGGAGCAAAATCAATGGAATTATGGCAAGTAGAAGTAAAAGATGTGAGATCAATGTTTATACACTGTTTTGCAATAATCAGTGTATTATATAAACAGTTGTGTGATTACTCTCATATATTTAAGATGCGTTTATATGTTTATTGTATGCGAAAAAGGGTCATCATGACAATGGTGGGTTCCGTTTTCGTATGTAAATCTAATTCCTCCCACCAACAGGCGACAGAGGTGTGTGTGTGTGTGTGTGTGTGTGTGTGTGTGTGTGTGTGTGTGTGTGTGTGTGTGTGTGTGCATGGAAAGACGAATTCAAGGTGGCGTCTGTGTGTACTTTGAAATTTAGAACTGGAGTGTGTGGTGGGGGGCGTGCGCTCGCGCAAGAGAGGAGGGAGGAAGGGACTGATGTTGTCCTAAGCCCGTATTTACAACGAGTCCAAGCGAGTTTTAGGCGAAAATCTACCATAAATTTAATATGAATTAACGGAAGTTGATTCACGATTATCGCTCATGCAAAGGAAAATATTGACTCGCCATTGGAATTAGCATCTAAGCTCCAGTGTTCGTCGCTTTGCTTCTGTGATCATATACATATCACGCTCTTTTCTGATATTGAAAAACATTCATATTGCATAATAGAAAAGATACAGCTTCATAAAAGGAGGCGCTCCCACCAGCATACCTTCAGCAACATAAGCGAGGCATAATCCGGCATTGACTCTGAGTATATCCACACCGCCGTCATAGACACGTGGCGGACACGCTTGCGAGAGTCAGTCATGGTGATTGTATCTAATATTGAAAGAGACATGAGCCCATAGGCCATTGGGGAACCTACAAAAAATCCAAAGCTGAAGCAAACGATTCCAACATTTTAGAAGCTGCTTTAAAAAGGATGGACCGAAAAATGCCTCCCCCGCCAACGCTAATAATTAAGTGTTAATACTGATAACGACGACGATAGCGAGGCTGCTGCTGCTGCTGATGATGATGATAAGTAATGACTGCACAAGTAACACCTTACGCTTAAGTACTCAGCACGGGGGATCAGCATGGCAAAGCGCGACTGTTTGAAAATAGAAAATATTGAGCACTGTAATAAAACTTTTGATTAATGGGAAAGTAATTCTGCCCTCACACAGAGTGAACAGATATTACGATTTTACTCATCAGCTGCAATGAGTGGCGGCAACGGAATGTGTTAGCAATTTGTGAGGATTCATATCACGTATGAAAAAATATACCATGGACATTTTAGCTCAGATGTGAAGAGTGGCCATCAACAAAATACGAAAGCTCCTAAATCTTTACTTTGACTATTTCATTTTCATGCCTCAATTTGCCACCGACGGATTCACTGACTTCATAAGAGAAAACAAAACCGGAAATGGTGACCAGTGGCGCAGTGAAGAACGTGACTTGCTATTACAAATAATTATGTGGGCGAGATATCTTACTGCAAAAGGTGTATAAGGTCTCTGTGCTCTATTTCAGTACTCGTTCAATAATTGCTGCAAATGACAATGATGCGTGAAAAATTAATAAATACTTAAAGCTATTCTTTCATTAAAACTCGTCGGAATTAGTTTGTTTCTTCTTTTTATCGAGTGTTGACAAATCTCTTTTACTTCAACATTACGGCTCAGTCTAAAAGTGTTGAATGATAGCACAAAAAGATAGTTAACGCAAATGATACAGAAACATGTAGCACTAGATCATTATTAGGAGCAGTGAGTAACGGGCTTTTTTTCACATTTGCTACCTTTTTTTATGCCCTTGAACTGACTCCTCTTCTGTAAAAAAAAAAAAAAATGAGGTTTGGCGCACGATCGTACCAGGGAAGGAATTTTGAATCAACAGTCCTTGCTGAGTGCTGCAAGCTCCTGGGTATCAAGAAGACCTGGACCACCCCTCTGCACCCACAGTCAGATGGAATGGTGGAGAGGTTTAATTGGACGTTGGGCCAGGAGTTGGCCAAGCAGTGCAACAATGATCAGTCTTCATGGGATCAGAAGCTGCCTGCGCTCCTCATGGCCTACAGGTCTGCCGCCCACGAGACTACGGGGTATTCACCGGCAAAGCTGATGTTTGGACGTGAGCTGCGATTGCCGGTGGACCTACTGACAGGAAGGCCTCCTGGGGAAAGCCTTCCAAGGGACGCCTCCAGTTTTGCCCGTCAACTAGAGGAACGGCTGGAAGAGGTGCACCATCAAGTCCGTGGTGCCTTGAAGTTCTCCGGGGAGGCCATGAAGCGCGGTTACAATATGAGGGCAAGCCACGTTGACTTCAAGGAAGGAGACCAAGTCTGGCTTTACAACCCGCAGAGGAAGAAAGGACAGTCTCCGAAGTTACAGAGCCCCTGGGAAGGCCCTTACACTGTGCTAGAACGCCTCTCCGACATGACTTACCGAATCCGGAGAACGGAAAGGACCAAGCCGAAAGTTGTCCACGTCAACCGCCTATGGAGGTACCACGGTCCGGGAAACTACACCTGGAACAACTGCAGACACCCAGCAGCCGACGAAAACGCATGGGACGTCCAGGACCGAGAGGAGGTCGACGACGACATAGGCCTTCTGGACCTTTCAGCCGAGGGAGAGAACCTCCCGGCTTCGGCAGATGTTCCAGGGACACCCAAGAAGCGGACGACGACGAGGCGCACCAGGAGACAGACGCGCAGGAGGCACCGAGCAGAAGACAATTACAACGCAGGCGTCCACAGCGATACGACGATTATTATGTTTTTGATTAATTCTCTTATGTTTGTACATAGTTAAGTGTGTGATCGGGACGATCACAATTAAGAGGGGGGGATAGTGTTGTGCTGGAAGCTTCCCCCGGCGTCCATAGGCCTCTAGAAGGCTCCGGGAAGAACGAGCAGGGGGGCGGGGAGCAAAGCCTCGTCCGCGCCCCGCGGGGCGCGGCCAGGCGCCAGGCGGGAAGTGTTGCCAACTCGCATATATTTTTGCTACATGTTCTTGTATGATCTAAAATATACTGTAACATTCTAGACTGTACTGTTCTGGGTATATATAGGAGAAGAGGGCGAGAGAGGGCCAGCCCCAGTCATAGTAAGCTAGTGGTAAGTGAAGAATCAGAGTGAAGTGTACTACTAAGGAAGAATATTAAACTACAGAAGCTGTGCAAAGTGTTTACATATCTCCCTCCCACGGAGTCTCCTGACGGCGACACGGAACCCAAGTAACGCGTCCGGCATAACAATATGAAGAAAATATTGCAGCCAACTGTAAAAATAATCCGAAATCTTTCTTCAGTTACATAAACAACAGAAAGGCGATCAGAAATGGAATTGGACCTTTAACAAACAGCGACAGTGCACTAATGACTGACAGCCAACACATTGCAAACCTCTTAAACAATTACTTTTCCTCGGTGTTTAATACTAACAGTCTTCCTCCCACTACCAACACCACCAGTACTAATGTAAATCTCGAGCATGCATTGCCTAATTTTGAAATAACAACCGATGAAATCCTTAAAGCTCTCCATTCACTTAAAACAAATAAAAGTCCCGGACCCGATAAAGTATATCCTATACTGCTTAAAGAAACAAAGAGCGAAATAGTCTCCTCCCTAACAACCGTATTCAATATGTCCTTGCGACAAAGCATCGTCCCTTCGGATTGGAAAAAGGATAATATGACACCGATTTTTAAGAAAGAAGACAAAAAAAATACCAGGTAACTACCGACCCATTAGTCTAACTTCAATTGTAGGTAAGCTACTTGAGAGCATAATTAGAGACAAAATTGTGAGTTACCTCGAAAGCCACTCATTAATTGGGGATTCACAACATGTCTTCCGTAACAAAAGATCCTGCCTATCAAACCTATTGACCTTTTATAACGACCTCTTCTCAGTTTATGACGTAACCAAATCATTGGACGTAGTCTATCTTGATTTCCAGTAAGCGTTTGATAAAGTCCCACATCATAAATTACTTTATAAATTAAAGCAAATAGGTAATGATGATCAAGTAAACCAATGGATCGCGAATTGGTTGAGCAACAGACAGCAAAGAGTAGTGACTGACGGATTTAACTCAGAGTGGGCGCCGGTCACTAGTGGTGTCCCTCAGGGCTCGGTTCTTGGCCCAGTGCTCTTCATAATTTACATCAACGACGTGGATGTTGGACTCATATAATCGCATTAGTAAATTTGCAGACGACACAAAGATTGGTAACTCGGTTCTCACTGACGAAGACAGGCAAAGCCTCCAAGAGGATTTGCACAAAATTTCAGCTTGGTCGGATAGATGAGAGATGCCCTTTAACATAGACAAGTGCCAGGTCCTTCAAGTTGGAACAAGAAGTAAGAAGTTCGATTACGAAATGCGCGACGTTAAACTCACAAGCGTTCAATGCGTTAAGGACCTGGGGGTCAAAATCGCGTCAAACCTCAAATTCTCACATCAATGCATCGATGCAGCAAATAAAGCGAACAGAATGTCGGACTTCATTAAAAGAAACTTTTTATTCAAGAATAAAGATGTAATACTTCCGCTCTACAATAGTTTAGTCAAACCCCACTTGGAATATGCGGTACAGTTTTGGTCTCCTCACCATGCAAAGGACATTGCTAAATTAGAAGGTGTTCAGCGTCGGGCAACAAAAATGATCCCTTCCTTGCGCAACAAATCCTACGAAGAAAGGCTTTCCACCCTTAATATGTTCTCTCTTGAGAAACGTCGCCTCCGAGGAAAACTGATCGAATGTTTTAAATACTTAATGGTTTCACGAATGTAGACAGAACAAAATTGTTTATGATCGATGACACTTTGCGAACGAGGAACAATGGCATAAAACTTAAATGTAGACAAGTAAATTCAGACTGCACCAAATTTTTCTTCACCAACGTTGTAGTGCGAGACTGGAATAAACTCCCACCGTCAGTGGTCCAATGTACGTACCACGATTGACTCCTTTAAAAACAAGCGCGACCATCGCTTCCTTGAACTTAATATTAACTAGAGTAGAAAAGCAACGTTTTGGAGCCGTCTGATTAGTGTATATTCACTTAGGTTTAAGGACAGACCACCTAGTCTGGACCATGGGGTCTGTGTGGTCTGTAATTCTATGTAATTCTCTCTCTCTCTCTCTCTCTCTCTCTCTCTCTCTCTCTCTCTCTCTCTCTCTCTCTCTCTCTCTCTTGCAACATATTACCACACTAATAATGTAAGCAATTCAGCGATTGCTACGTTGCACCCAACCACAACACAATGAGGCATTACTAAACGCTGTGGGTATGACAGGGGTGTGGATGAAATGTCGAGCATGTGTGTGGGAAGTACCGGAGAGAAAGGACGGAGATGATGAGGGTGGCACTGATGGGCTGGGATGTGAATGGGAGGATTGCAAGAACGGAGAGGGAATGGATGCTGGTGTGTGGGAGGTACCGGAGAGAAAGGACGGAGATGATGAGGGTGGCACTGATGGGCTGGGATGTGAATGGGAGGATTGCAAGAACGGAGAGGGAATGGATGCTGGTGTGTGGGAAGTACCGGAGAGAAAGGACGGAGATGATGAGGGTGGCACTGATGGGCTGGGATGTGAATGGGAGGATTGCAAGAACAGAGAGGGAATGGATGTTGGGGCTGAGATGTGAATAGGAGGATTGCAAGAACGGAGAGGGAATGGATGCTGCTGCTGCTGGGACTGGGAGAGATGGGCTGGGATGTGAATGGGAGGATTACAAGAACGGAGAGGGAATGGATGTTGGGGCTGGGATGTGAATGGGAGGATTACAAGAACGGAGAGGGAATGGATGTTGGGGCTGGGATGTGAATGGGAGGATTACAAGAACGGAGAGGGAATGGTTGTTGGGGCTGGGATGTGAATGGGAGGATTACAAGAACGGAGAGGGAATGGATGTTGGGGCTGGGATGTGAATAGGAGGATTACAAGAACGGAGAGGGAATGGATGTTGGGGCTGGGATGTGAATGGGAGGATTACAAGAACGGAGAGGGAATGGTTGTTGGGGCTGGGATGTGAATAGGAGGTTTGCAAGAACGGAGAAGGAATGGATGTTGGGGCTGGGAGGTGAATGGGAGGATTGCAAGAACGGAGAGGGAATGGATGTTGGGGCTGGGAGGTGAATGGGAGGATTGCAAGAACGGAGAGGGAATGGATGTTGGGGCTGGGATGTGAATGGGAGGATTACAAGAACGGAGAGGGAATGGATGTTGGGGCTGGGATGTGAATGGGAGGATTACAAGAACGGAGAGGGAATGGATGTTGGGGCTGGGATGTGAATGGGAGGATTGCAAGAACGGAGAGGGAATGGATGTTGGGGCTGGGATGTGAATAGGAGGATTACAAGAACGGAGAGGGAATGGTTGTTGGGGCTGGGATGTGAATAGGAGGTTTGCAAGAACGGAGAAGGAATGGATGTTGGGGCTGGGATGTGAATGGGAGGATTGCAAGAACGGAGAGGGAATGGATGTTGGGGCTGGGAGGTGAATGGGAGGATTGCAAGAACGGAGAGGGAATGGATGTTGGGGCTGGGATGTGAATAGGAGGTTTGCAAGAACGGAGAGGGAATGGATGTTGGGGCTGGGATGTGAATGGGAGGATTGCAAGAACGGAGAGGGAATGGTTGTTGGGGCTGGGATGTGAATAGGAGGTTTGCAAGAACGGAGAGGGAATGGATGTTGGGGCTGGGATGTGAATAGGAGGTTTGCAAGAACGGAGAGGGAATGGTTGTTGGGGCTGGGATGTGAATAGGAGGTTTGCAAGAACGGAGAGGGAATGGATGTTGGGGCTGGGATGTGAATAGGAGGTTTGCAAGAACGGAGAGGGAATGGATGTTGGGGCTGGGATGTGAATGGGAGGATTGCAAGAACGGAGAGGGAATGGATGTTGGGGCTGGGATGTGAATAGGAGGTTTGCAAGAACGGAGAGGGAATGGATGTTGGGGCTGGGAGGTGAATGGGAGGATTGCAAGAACGGAGAGGGAATGGATGTTGGGGCTGGGATGTGAATGGGAGGATTGCAAGAACGGAGAGGGAATGGATGTTGGGGCTGGAATGTGAATGGGAGGATTGCAAGAACGGAGAGGGAATGGATGTTGGGGCTGGAATGTGAATGGGAGGATTGCAAGAACGGAGAGGGAATGGATGTTGGGGCTGGAATGTGAATGGGAGGATTGCAAGAACGGAGAGGGAATGGATGTTGGGGCTGGGATGTGAATGGGGGGATTGCAAGAACAGAGAGGGAATGGATGCTGGTTTGTGGGAGGTACCGGAGAGAAAGGACGGAGATGATGAGGGTGGCACTGATGGGCTGGGAGGTGAATGGGAGGATTGCAAGAACAGAGAGGGAATGGATGCTGCCGCTGCTGGGACTGAGTGCTGAAGCAAATGAGAGAATTATAGAAGCCATGAAGAGTTTTCTGAGGTGTGTAAGAAATAGGGAATAGGATGATTTGTAATGGATACTGCTTGTTTTGTTTTATTTTTCAGGTTGTGCCGATGCGAAGGCCTGACTCTCCAACGGGTCACCTGTACAGCAAGAGCAAGAGCATGAAGTAAACACCCTGCTGCTGATTCCTGCTGCTGACCCTGCTGACTCCTGCTGCTGCTGGTGCTTCTGACTCCTACTGCCGGTGCTGACTCCTGCTGCTGCTGCTGGTGCTTCTGACTCCTACTGCCGGTGCTGACTCCTGCTGCTGCTGGTGCTTCTGACTCCTACTGCTGGTGCTGACTCCTGTTGCTGCTGCTGGTGGTGCTGTTGGTGGTGCTGCCGTCACAGTCAGCACTCCACACAGCAGCCTCCCTCCAGTGGTGACCCCAAGACTCCGTGCCCGGGGCGAGGTGTGTGTGTGTGTGTGTGTGTGTGTGTGTGTGTGTGTGTGTGTGTGTGTGTGTGTGTGTGTTTACCATACTTGGGCACGATAACAGAAAACCTTATTCCCGATAACTGATAATGTAAAACCTTATCGGTGATAACCGATATTCATTAACTGGAGACACAAATAAAGGCGATAACTGATACCCGATATAAATCCACAATTCCGATACTAGCTAACGATAAGTCCGATAGGCGAAAATGATACTATATTGATAATATCAAATAAAAAAACATATGAGTTCAAATTTTGGTAAAGATTCGTTTTAGTACCGTGCCAGTATCTCATAATCTACTTTATGAAACATCAGTATCTCTTCATATACCTTTTCTACAAACCTTCAACAGTCATGGAAACGCTTTGAAAATCCAATTGAAGGACTTTTTTTCTTACTCCTGAAAATAGGGAATAATGTTTACGAAAGCGCGTCGCCTCCTCTGGCGGCGGCCACGGCGACGCTGCAGCCGCCGCAGCTGCAAAATAGCTCACAGAGGGTTTAGGGTCGGGGAGCATATTTAAACTACTTCAACCGAACTTTACGACCTACTAACGGGCGGGCTGCGTCCCCCTCGACCCCCCTCCCCAACATGTATATGTGACTTATTTCAGCGAGGAGGTATTTTTCGCAACACCGGCTGCAGCGTCGCTGCAGCCACCGCCAGAGGAGGCGATGCGCTTTCGTAAACATTATTCCCTATTTTCAGGAGTAAAAAAAAGTCCTTGAATTGGATTTTCAAAGCGTTTCCATGACTGTTGAAGGTTTGTAGAAAAGATATATGAAGAGATAGTGATGTTCCATAAGGTAGGTAATGAGATACTGGCACGGACCTAAAACGAACCTTAACCCAAATTTTTATTATCTGTGTTTTAGAAAACTTACAAAACATGAAAACCACACATTGACACGTAATAACCATAACCGTAATACTAGAAACACATGAACCGGTGTTGTGTTATTTGGCATCCCCACCGTCAAAAGCTAGCGCTTTTATTTACAAACACTGGTCTCGTGAATTGTGCATGCCACGCGGCACGCCGCCATGTGATAACACAAGCTGCTGGTCTCTGTTTGGACTTTTTACAATGCGATCAAAAAATTCAGGCAGTGAATAATCATTTTTTGGTCAAAGTTAAATGATTTTTCTCTTTGATATAGTGATTTTCGAGTCTAACATGAAAAAAATAACGTAGTGTTTTAATGTTGATGATCTAAGTGTGAAATCTCTTCACCGAAGATATTTCATACCCCGAAGTTTTCACGTACAACACCGGGCGCCCGGGCCACCCATGCGCAGTAGGGAGGAAACAACATTTTTTTTTCCTGAGAGGTGGAAAAAAGTAGTGATTATCGCTAGTTTGGTTACAAAAGTAACAAAGATACCGATATATATATATATATATATATATATATATATATATATATATATATATATATATATATATATATATATATATATATATATATATAAGTAGCAGATGGCCGATAACCTGATTTTGTTATCAGCGATAAAGTGTCGCGATAACTTATTGCGATAACGCCCAGCTATGGTATTTACCTAGTTGTGACATACGGGAAAAGAGCTACGCTCGCGCTGTCCCATCTCCACATCCGCTCTTGTCCAACTTTTCCTTAAAATAATGAATGTTTCTTGCACAAACCACCTCCTCCTCCAACCTATTCCATAGCTCAATGCTTTGGTTTGGGAAGCTAAACTTTTTCACATCTTGCCTACACGTGGTCGCCCTCAACTTCTTTCCATGTTCTCTCGTTTCTCTCTCGTTCCACACACACAGGTCCTCTCTGTCCAAATGCTCCACTCCGCTCGCCACCCTGTACACCGTTATCAGGTCTCCTCTTTCTCTTCTTCTCTCCAGGGTTGTGAGCCCAATGCTATTGAGTCTCTCCTCCTAAGTCCAATCTCTAAGTTCCGGTACCATCTTAGTTGCCACTCTCTGCACTCTTTCCAGCTTTCTTATGTTATTCTTTTCGTGAGGAGACCAGACCACTGCTGCATACTCCAACCTTGGCCTTATCATTATAACTATTATTTTTTTCATCTCCTCATCCAAATACACAAATGCCGTCCTAATTTTCCTCTGCATATTCATAGTTTGCTCCGTTATCCTGTTGATGTGTTTGCCCAGTGACATGTTCTTTGAGATAGTCACTCCCAAATCTTTTTCTTCCACTCCTTTGCATATTATCTCACTTCCCATCTTACAATCATATTCACATCTACCACTCCTACCAAACTCAATTTTTTTACATTTCCCAAGATTGAACTCCATCTGCCATGTACAGTCGGCTATAGAGAGTAGTGACACACTGTCCAGTAAGTTTCGTTCAGAAAGCGACATCTGGCAACCCCTCCACGCGACATGAAAATTATTATATCCTGTCGAAATCGTACTTTTGTGGTGATTGGTGGTCATAGGTGCACTCTACATAATTTTAAGATAGATATTTATCAAAAGTGCCCGTCGCTAACGCTTAATAAATATTTTTTCTTTAGGCTCTGTCGCTACATTTTGACACGAGCTTTTAGTTTCGTTCAAATTTAGTCAAGAGCAACTCTAAGTTGTTTATCAAACTATGATACATTTAAAAATATGCTGCACTTATTAGGGGAGATTGTTATGCCTTTTAACTAAAAATCACAAAATTTCCTGACAGCCGAGATCTTGTTCTTTATATTTTTTTAATACGTAATAATAGGCTATAAACG
Organism: Eriocheir sinensis; assembly: GCF_024679095.1. Classification (NCBI taxonomy): domain Eukaryota; kingdom Metazoa; phylum Arthropoda; class Malacostraca; order Decapoda; family Varunidae; genus Eriocheir; species Eriocheir sinensis. Next base: position 689,282 of record NW_026112053.1, on the reverse strand, counting down.
TTCACATGATGGCGCTGCCGATCATGGGCCTTGGCTGGAGCAGCGGTATTCTATTAAAGCCCTTATGTCCGCAGGCACTGCAGTTGAGCTGTCACGTCAGTGGCTGTGGAAACGTATAATTTTTAATACTTAAAAAAATGAGAGAGAGAGAGAGAGAGAGAGAGAGAGAGGCTGGGTGGGGACGGGAGACATATGTCCATCAGCGAAAAACGAAGGGGTCAGCTAGTCAGCGACGCCCCGAGATCAACACACACACACACACACACACACACACACACGTATTTATACTTTGATATTACGTAATCTTCGCTGAGAAATGATTTTAGATTTTTAATGATCTCCTGAACTGTCTTTGAGGCTTTATAGTAACGGGAATTAAGGCTGCGAGTTAAACAGACCCTCAAGCCTATTTGCTGTTTGATGGTAAGGAGCATGAATTACTGCCTGCCCCTGTGAAGGACAGCATTGCACACGGTATTTTCAAAGTTTAATAAGAAAGTGTTTCGGACTGTTCGTGATGTTTTACCTCGTCGTCATCATCATCATCATGTAAAAGACATTCTTTATCGCATTTCTAAATTGAATTCATATAATCTTGTATATTTCTAACTACATTATATTATAATATAATATAATATTATACAATATTATAATTTCACGGTCACACACACGATACACACTGAAACGAGTCACTAACATCACCAGTGAATGCGCCACCGTGGTATAGTTGCCAGATACCGCCACCAGACTAAACATTCTGAAAACCGTGACACTACTCTCTATCGTCGACTGTACCACTCCACTCCCATGTTTTATCCAGGTCCCTCTGCAATGCCTCACAGTCCTTCACATCATTCACTCGTCTCAGTAGCTTTGCATCACCTGCAAACAAACATAGCTGGTCACTCCATCCACCATATCATTTATATAAACAGCAAGCATTATTGGCGCCAACACCGAACCTTGTGGGACCCCATTCATCACAGGGCACCAGTTGGAAGCCTTGTCCCTGATTATCGTCCTCATTTCCCTGTTAGTTAGGAAGTCCTCCAACCATTTAATCAGTCCCTCACCCACTCCGCCCCTATTTTTAATTTTCCAAATTAGTCGTCTGTGCGGTACTTTGTCGAATGCCTTTTTCAAATCCAGGTACACTCCATCCCCCCAGCCTTCTCTCTCTTGTATTAAATCTGTCACCCTTGAGTAATAACACAATAAGTTGGTGACATATGATCTCCCTCTCCTGAATCCAAACTGGCAATCCGAGATAATTCTCTCACCTTCTAAGAAATCCGACCACCTGTTTTTAACCAGCCTCTCGCATATCTTTGCAACCACACTAGTGAGTACTATGTTTACTCTATTCCAATCGTGTGGTACCTTTCCTTCACTCAGGGAGGCACTCATTATGGAGTGCAGTTTCTCTTCAAGTTGCTCACTACATTCTTTCAGGATCCACCCTGATACTCCATCTGGCCCCATTGCCTTTCTTACATCCAGCTTGTTCAAGCTTTCCTTGACCTCCTGCACCATTAACTGTATCTCCTGCATAACCCTTCCTCTTCCCTGGCCCGGTGGTTGTACAAATTCATCTTCTTTTGTGAAAACTCTGTGGAAGCTGTTGTTCATCACTTCTGCCTTCTCTGCTGGGTCCTCATATGTAGTTCCATCCATTTTCAGTGTATTGGTTGTTTCTCTGTTCTTTAATTTGCCGTTCACATGTCTATAGAATAGTTTGGGTTGGTCTTTGCACTTGTCGATTACAGTCGTCCCTCAAATAGTACGGGGGTTAGGGACCCAGGACCCCGTACTATTCAAAAATCCGTATAAAATTAGTGCCCCCCCCTCCCCCCTCAGAAACACTACGGAATCCGAGTCCTGCCTGGCTCAGCTGTTACCCATGGGCCCAAGTTGCCAGTTATGCATTTTCTGCTGCAGTCTCAGTGCAGTTTTACCATGCTAGGGGGGTCGAGGGGGGCGAAGCCCCCTGTTAGAGGTCAGGGTATTTAAAGTTCGGTTGGAGTAGTTTAAATATGCGTCCCTTAACTATATATAATGGAGGCGTAATGTCGTATTTGGGAGGCGCGGAGTCAATCTCCACAATTATCGTTTCATATTTTATTTAAAGTATGATTTAGAGAGCAATAATAGAAATTGTGGTTGAGAGTACGAGAGAGTGTGAGTCTGTGACATCGCTCGCTCGCTGACAATGTGGAAGGCAGCGCTGCCAGGATGGCTCACTTGTCCAGCTTGGTAACGCTACAGCAGAAAATGCAAAACTGGCAACTTTGGCCGGCGAGTAGAAACTGAGCCAGGCGGGAAACCCAGATTCCGTAGGAGTGCCCACTCCTGCCCACCAATTACTTGTTTAAGGTAAGAAAATGCCTATTTATGTGTTTATAATAGGTTAATTTATGAACAAACAGAAAAGGACGGGCTTTATCTCCACTCTTGCAACACTCTTGGAGCACTCGCAGTTACTGTGGCAAGAATTTCTTTTACACTATGATAGATACAGTGAACACTATTCTCATTCACGTGGTATGCTCTCCCTACCACAAAGTAACTCATCCCGAAATGTAACTTCTCCTAAATCTGAATTCTTCTGCAAGGTGCACACTTTCTCGAATGCCTTGGGATGCTTTCAGCAGGTGTTTTGGTAGAAAAGTGTTGCCATTCACACGATGGCTACTTTGTGCGACGAGCGGGAAATTAAAAAATCATAAAAAAATTCATCCATGATAACCCGTATAAAACCGAAACCGTACTATTGGAAACCGTACTATTTGAGGGACGGCTGTATATCTTTTTCATATTTCTATTTTTTTTTCTCTCCTAATCTTTGTATATTCATTCCTTGCTTGTTTGAAATCGTTCCACGCGTTGATTCTTCTTCATCTCCTCCATCCCTTCCAAGCTTCCTCCTTTCTCTTTCTAGCTGCCTCGCATCTTTTGTTAAACCACTCCTTTTTACCAACATCCTTTTTGGTTACCTTTGGGACATATCTATTTTTGGCTTCCTTGTATAGTTTTAAAAACTCTGCCCACTTATCCTGTGTACTCTTGGCTTTGTGTGTGTGTATGTGTGTGTGTGTGTGTGTGTGTGTGTGTGTGTGTGTGTGTGTGTGTGTGTGTGTCATGATATGACCTGACACTCCCTTCTGCCCCTCCGCCCCCCCCCCACCCTTCTAACTTCCCCTTATGTGTGTGACGCACACCCAGAAAACTTGTCCGTTGCCAATGCCCAAGCTGCTGCCAACGCTTGGGGAAGAAAAAGGCCCAGTGTGACATCAGCTTACGGACAACCGACAGCTCGCTCCCGGATGGGTGTACGGGCGTTGCCAGTAGCCATAATGGTTAGAAGAAAACAGCCAGTGTGACACCGCCTTAAGGCAGTGAGGCCGCTGATTAGGTTAGCGCCGGCGATGACATCATCAGACTCCCAGCGAATCACAAGCGTGTAAAGGAGGAAAAAAAAGTGAGCTCCGGGGGGCAGCATAAGCCAATTATAATGGTGCCACTTTAAACAGTTGCCTGTGCCATGACGGGCTCGGGGCTGACCATCAGGCCCAGATGGATTGTCTACCGGTGCCACAGGCCACATGTAAAAATAAAAAAAAAAAAAAATAAATAAATAAATAAAATCCACCCTATACCTTCAGAACGAAGCGAGCGCAAAACTCGAGAGGGTACTGTACTTGTATTCAAAGTAACATGAATCTTATCGTTTAAAGTGATGAAAATTAAATCACAGGAAATTCAAAACTATGTAGTATCATGATACTAGATAATTACACTTTTCCTGTTGAACAAAATTATTTGCAACGAGTGACATGCAATGTACAAAACTCCTTCAAGTATCGGTACTATCGGCAGAAAATCAGCCGATACCAATACTCTTAAAATGTGCTGATACCACCGATACTGATGCCGATACTCTTAAAATGTGCCGAAACTGATACCGATACATCGGTACATCCCTAGTCTTTACTGCTCTAAATAGCAAACTATCGTCGGCAAATAGTCTAGTGGAAGACTTAATTAGAGGTTAAGAGTGGAAGATCGTTAATGTACAGGAGAAAAAAGAAGGGGGCCTAGCTAGAACAGTGCCTTGTGGGACACCTGAAGAAACAGGGACGGTGTCACATGAAGATCCGTCAAGAAGAACACGTTGAGTCCAGTTAGTAAGAAATGCAGTGATCCAGTGTAGAATAGGTCCTGAAATACCGTAGTATTTCAATTTTGATGTCAGTCTTTTGTTTGGGACTTTGTTGAAGGCTTTGGCAAAATCTAAAACAAGTGGGTGTGTTGGCAACCACTGCTGTGAAGGAAAGGAACAGTAACTGGGTGTGTTGGCAACCACTGCTGTGAAGGAAAGGAACAGTAACTGGGTGTGTTGGCAACCACTGCTGTGAAGGAAAGGAACAGTAACTGGGTGTGTTAGCAACCACTGCTGTGAAGGAAAGGAACAGTAACTGGGTGTGTTGGCAACCACTGCTGTGAAGGAAAGGAACAGTAACTGGGTGTGTTAGCAACCACTGCTGTGAAGGAAAGGAACAGTAACTGGGTGTGTTGGCAACCACTGCTGTGAAGGAAAGGAACAGTAACTGGGTGTGTTAGCAACCACTGCTGTGAAGGAAAGGAACAGTAACTGGGTGTGTTAGCAACCACTGCTGTGAAGGAAAGGAACAGTAACTGGGTGTGTTAGCAACCATTGCTGTGAAGGAAAGGAACAGTAACTGGGTGTGTTAGCAACCATTGCTGTGAAGGAAAGGAACAGTAACTGGGTGTGTTAGCAACCACTGCTGTGAAGGAAAGGAACAGTAACTGGGTGTGTTGGCAACCACTGCTGTGAAGGAAAGGAACAGTAACTGGGTGTGTTAGCACCCACTGCTGTGAAGGAAAGGAACAGTAACTGGGTGTGTTAGCAACCACTGCTGTGAAGGAAAGGAACAGTAACTGGGTGTGTTGGCAACCACTGCTGTGAAGGAAAGGAACAGTAACTGGACGTGTTCAGGTGGTCAGTATGAGGTGTTTGGCTCATGTTCATTTCATGTATCCATGTATCCCGACATGCTGGCATGGTTTTGTCCACCCACTTGTCCCGCCAAGACAACCATCCACCCCTTGGTTAATCTCGCCCACCTGAAGGTGGCTGGCACGCCCAGTCTGAAGAGCACTGCTCTGTGCACTTTCCAATTGTATTCTCTCCCTGATGTCCTTTTTATGGTGTCTGTTCTCTGGTGTGGTTCTGCCCCTTCTTGGTTTTCAGTTTCCCTTTTCCTGAAGGTCTTTACAAGGTGCTTTTCAGCTGCCTGCCACACGGTGCCTCCAAAATGTTGAAGGCAGTTAATTCATTACTCTGGGTCTATTTTGACCCAGTTTATTTGGTGTAGTTTACACAATATTGTGGTTGATAACTAGTAACTGATATGCTTTGTTATACATTTTAGGAATTTGCAGCTGCTTTTTTTTTTTTTTTTTTTTTTTTTTTTTTTAAATCCTGTTTCAATGAGGATGTGATCTTTGTCCCCACAGCCCCGCCAGTGCTGTGCAGAAGTGAGGGTCTGAGGCGGTGCTGTGCTCAGCGCTCCCTACGTCTTTGCTGCCGCTGATATCTGATACAGTGGAGGCTGCAAGGCCGGGCAGCAGCCGGAGTGGCCGGGACCAGCAGGAACAGACTGTCTGTGGTGTGAAGATCAGGGGTGATCAGGAGAGCCACCTCACCACCACCACCACCTTGCTGCTGGCACCTCCAGCCATAAAGGAAAGGGAAAGTTTGAGTGCAGGAAAACTTGAGACAGAACAGGTCCACTAGACACAGCCTTGCACACACTGGTGAAGAAAACCATGAGTGCCAAGAGTGTGGGAAAAGACTCCCTGGGAAGGGTGACCTCACCAAGTACACCCACACACTCTGGAGGAAGACCTCATGAATGCCGTGAGTGTGGCAAAAAGTTCAGTATGAAGAGGGACCTCAAGAGACACACCCTTACACACACTGGTGAAAGACCTCATGAATGCCAAGAGTGTGGCAAAAAGTTCAGTATGAAGAGGGACCTCAAGAGACACACCCTTACACACACTGGTGAAAGACCTCATGAATGCCGTGAGTGTGGCAAAAAGTTCAGTATGAAGAGGGACCTCAAGAGACACACCCTTACACACACTGGTGAAAGACCTCATGAATGCCAAGAGTGTGGCAAAAAGTTCAGTGCCAAGAGTGCCCTCAACACACACACCCTTACACACACTGGTGAAAGACCTCATGAATGCCAAGAGTGTGGCAAAAAGTTCAGTAGGAAGAGTCACCTCAACACACACACCCTTACACACACTGGTGAAAGACCTCATGAATGCCAAGAGTGTGGCAAAATGGTCAGTAGGAAGAGTGACCTCAAAAAACACACCCTTACACACACTGGTGAAAGTCCTCATGAATGCCATGAGTGTGGCAAAACGTTCAGCAGTAAGAGTGACCTCAAGAAACACACCCTTACACACACTGGTGAAAGACCTCATGAATGCCGTGAGTGTGGCAAAACGTTCAATCAGAAGAGTCACCTCAACACACACACCCTTACACACACTGGTGAAAAACCTCATGAATGCCTTGAGTGTGGCAAAAAGTTTATCAGGAAGAGTGACCTCAAGAAACACACCCTTACACACACTGGTGAAAGACCTCATGAATGCCGTGAGTGTGGCAAAAAGTTCAGTGTTAAGGGTCACCTCAACACACACACCCTTATACACACTGGTGAAAGACCTCATGAATGCCGTGAGTGTGGCAAAAAGTTCAGAGTTAAGATTGACCTCAACACACACACCCTTACACACACTGGTGAAAGACCTCATGAATGCTGTGAGTGTGGCAAAAAGTTCAAAGTTAAAAGTGACCTCAAGATGCACATCTTCAGACACTCTGGCCTGAGAGAGTTCAAGTGTGATGTTTGTAAGAAGCATTTCAAGACCAAGCCGGATATTGCTCGGCACATGAAGATCCACTTCCCCTGAGGTGTTGTGTTGTGCTGCTGTAAGTGTTATGAACGGAACTTTCCATATGACTCAAGAATCACGTGACAGTGCAATTCTGTATAGCTTGCACTTCTCTCTGCCAGCAGTGGTCAGTTACAGGATGGCAGCTGCGACATCTACACGTTTGTCACTCGTCTCGTCCGCAGCTTGTATACATCGTTCTTGTTGTGCTTCACAGATAAATATATTGTGGCCTAAAAACATGGACCTTTTCATAAACTCAACCAAATTAATGTATGTGGTGGGGGGCAGCATTTGGCAGCCCATCCTGGTTCTGGCGACAGGCCTGACCAAACAGCTGTTTTCCTCGATGCATCTGCATGAGGTAAGCCTGCCGCCCATGGCAGGTTTACCTTGTGCAGACGCATAGGGGGGAATTACACAGCTCAGGGCTGGACGCTGCGGAACACCAAGCCTCTGGCCTTGCCGTCACTTCTTAATGGGGCACAGGGAACTTGGTGACCTCAAGTGCCTCAAAAACTCAATTTCTCCAGACATCTTTCCCCTGTTCTTGTACAACACTCAGCTGTCCCCATCATGGTTAGTGGAGGAGAGTCTCGCATCAAACTCCACTCCGAGAATGGAGACGGAGTCTTGAAGGGGTAGCATTTTCCCCTCCAGATGTATCCCTGGCACGGCTAGATTGTTGATGTCTCACCTGCGGGATATAACCATTGCTTGGGTTTTGTCAGGGGCCAGGGTGACTTGCCAGCAGGTGCTCCAGGCGACAATTTTGTCAAGTGGTATGTAGATACGACAAACTGTGCCTTGCCAGTCTTATCTGTCGCTGGTGAAGGCAAGGGTATAGTTAAAGCGTACGCCTGGGCCTCTGGGATGAGCTGGAGAATGTTAATCACTACCTGTAATGCCCTGTCATGGAGGTAGTCCCCAATGAGTTGCAGGAGGGTGCCTCGCACACCTAGGCTCTTAAGTTTGGCGATGAGGCCTTGGTGCCAAACCCTGTCGAAAGCTCCGGCTATGTCAAGAGCCATGACGAAGGTGTCAAGTCCCCCGTCCAGCCCTCTCTCTCTCTCTCTCACTCACTCTTACAGGAGTTATCTTTTATTATTTATTCCACTCTTGTTAGTCTTTTCTTTTTTCTTCTCTGGTGATCAAGACATCTCCACCACTCCACAACCATTTCTCTCCCTAAAAACATGTAACCAACCCATCTCAGTAATCGGTGCCTGACCTGTATCTTGTATTTTCTCCATTTACTGGATAATATACATCTAACAATGACATGCATGATTGTGCAACACGGTTAGTTGACGTCGATCAAGTCAAAAATACATTTTATTTGCGTATGGGTAAGTTTTTCTCCTTCCTGCCCCAATACTTCCTTCTATTTACTCGTAGTGAGTTTTGATCAAATCTGAGACGTTCTGCATAGAAGACTGTACATGCCTCTACGGGGAAAGCCGAGAAGTGGCCGAGGAACGGCAAAATTACACTGCATTTTGAGACCAAGAAAAGAGCATGGAACGTATATCAGAGTGCTCCTCTCATAACCATAAAGCTGTTAAAAATATTTATTTTTACCCAAACTCCATTCTTTTTGGGAGGTGTTTGTTAAAAAATAAACAGTCTTGTGACTCGTGGCATCTAGCTTAGAGTCTCTTGTTGTCTACTTTAGATAATTTGACAAGTGATTACTGTGTGGATAGCTAATTCAGTCTGCCATGACCTTACAGCACCACCTATGACAAAAAAGCCCATCTCAAGAACACTCACCCACCACTATGTCTCAGGGCATGTATGGTGGGTTGCTCTATGCCACCACCGCCTACAATTAGCTCGAATTGTGGGTTTTATGGCGAGCCCTTTTTATGGTCCACCATACCACAGCCACGACTCGTGAAAGCCCAGAAAAGGGTCTGCCGACGTTCTCGGGTTAAGGCCTCTCCATTTCACGGTTATACTCATCTTTTATTTCTTTTTCCTGTAACTTTTCTATCTTCAGTATTTCCTTTTTTACTTCACCTTTCTTTTCAAGCACCCACTTTTCTTTCCGCTTTAACTTTGCCAGCATTGCAAGATGGTTAGATCCATCGAACATTCCTCTTACTACCTTTGCGTCACAAATTTATTTTCTAAGCCTTTCATCTATTGCCACATAATCAATCAATCCTTTTTGCTCATTATCTTCTCCCCTCCTCCATGTGTATCGGTGGATATTCTTGTGCTGAAGAAGGTGTTTGTTAGGAACATTCCCCTCTCAGCACAGACATCCACCAGGCACTC
>NW_026112053.1:347500-375000 GCF_024679095.1 Eriocheir sinensis | reverse complement strand
GGACATGTTAAGGGTGGAAAGCCTTTCTTCGTAGGATTTGTTGCGCAAGGAAGGGATAATTTTTGTTGCTCGACGCTGAACACTTTCTAGTTTAGCAATATCCTTTGCATGGTGGGGAGACCAAAACTGTACCGCATATTCCAAGTGGGGTCTGACTAAACTATTGTAGAGCGGAAGTATTACATCTTTATTTTTGAATAAAAAGTTTCTTTTAATGAAGCCCAACATTCTGTTCGCTTTATTTGCTGCATCGATGCATTGTTGTGAGAATTTGAGGTTTGACGCGATTTTGACCCCCAGGTCCTTAACGCATTGAACGCTTGTGAGTTTAACGCCGCGCATTTCGTAATCGAACTTCTTATTTTTTGTTCCAACTTGAAGGACCTGGCACTTGTCTACGTTAAAGAGCATCTCCATTTAACCGACCAAGCTGAAATTTTGTGCAAATCCTCTTGGAGACTTTGCCTGTCTTCGTCAGTGAGAACCAAGTTACCAATCTTTGTGTCGTCTGCAAATTTACTAATGCGATTATTGAGTCCAACATCCACATCGTTGATGTAAATAATGAAGAGCACTGGGCCAAGAACCGAGCCCTGAGGGACGCCACTAGTGATCGGCGCCCACTCTGAGTTAAATCCGTCAATCACTACTCTTTGTTGTCTGTTGCTCAACATATTCGCGATCCATTGGTGTACTTGACCGTCAATGCCTATTTGCTTTAATTCATAAAGTAATTTATGATGTGGGACTTTATCAAACGCTTTCTGGAAATCAAGATAGACTACGTCCGATGATTTGGTTACGTCATAAACTGAGAAGAGATCGTTATAAAAGGTCAGTAGGTTTGACAAGCAGGATCTTTTGTTACGGAAGCCATGTTGCGAATTCCCAATTAATGAGTGGCTTTCGAGGTAACTTACAATTTTGTCTCTAATTATGCTCTCAAGTAGCTTACCTACAATTGAAGTTAGACTAATGGGTCGGTAGTTACCTGGTACTTTTTTGTCTCCTTTCTTAAAAATCGGCGTCACGTTCGCCTTTTTCCAATCCGAAGGAACGATGCCTTGTCGCAAGGACATATTGAATACGGTTGTGAGGGAGGAGAGTATTTCGCTCTTTGTTTCTTTAAGCAGAATAGGTTATACTTTGTCGGGTCCGGGACTTTTATTTGTTTCTAAGTGAATGGAGAGCTTTAAGGACTTCATCGGTTGTTATTTCAGAGAGAGAGAGAGAGAGAGAGAGAGAGAGAGAGAGAGAGAGAGAGAGAGAGAGAGAGAGAGAGAGAGAGAGAGAGAGAGAGAGAGAGAGAGAGAGAGAGAGAGAGAGAGAGAGAGAGAGAGAGAGAGAGAGAGAGATTTACATAGATTTACATAGAAAATCAGACCACACAGACCCCATGGTCCAGACTAGGTGGTCTGTCCTTAAACCTAAGTGATTCTACATTAATCAGAAGGCTCCAAAACGATGCATTTCAACTCTAGTTGATATTAAGTTGAAGGAAGTGACGGTCGAGCTTGTTTTTGAAGGAGTCAATCGTGTTACACTGGACCACTGACGGTGGGAGCTTATTCCATTCTCGTACTACAACGTTAGTGAAGAAAAATTTGGTGCAGTCTGAATTTACTTGTATACATTTGAGTTTTACGCCATTGTTTCTCGTACGCAAAGTGTCATCGATCATTAACAATGTTGATCTGTCTACATTCGTGAAACCATTAAGTATTTTAAAACATTCGATCAGTTTTCCTCGGAGGCGACGTTTCTCAAGAGAGAACATGTTAAGGGTGGAAAGCCTTTCTTCGTAGGATTTGTTGCGCAAGGAAGGGATCATTTTTGTTGCCCGACGCTGAACACCTTCTAATTTAGCAATGTCCTTTGCATGGTGGGGAGACCAAAACTGTACCGCATATTCCAAGTGGAGTCTGACTAAACTATTGTAGAGCGGAAGTATTACATCTTTATTCTTGAAAAAAAGTTTCTTTTAATGAAGCCCAACATTCTGCTCGCTTTATTTGCTGCATCGATGCATTGGCGGTGGAGCTTATTTTTGAAGGAGTCAATCGTGTTACACTGGACCACTGACGGTGGAAGCTTATTCCATTCTCGCACTACAACGTTGGTGAAGAAAAATTTGGTGCAGTCTGAATTTACTTGTCTACATTTGAGTTTTACGCCATTGTTCCTCGTGCGCAAAGTGTCATCGATCATAAACAATGTTGATCTCTGTGAGGGACAGCTTGAGTTTGGTGTTCTCGATCCCAATGCACACGATAGTACGTAAACGTCGCATTCATTACCACTAATGGTTTTCTAGTCTGTTCGGCACAAAAGTAATGCAGGTACATACACGGAATGCTGAAATGTTTGAGTTAGGAGACAAGTATTCACTTTCCAGTGACTGGTGGCATCAAAGAAGCTAATCACGCAGAAGTGTGGCCTGGGTCGGCTCACCACTGCTGACCCCTGACCCGCGGCGCCTTCGCGACCACCTCGGCCAGGGGAGTACTTAATGCTCTCTCTCTCTCTCTCTCTCTCTCTCTCACACACACACACACACACGCACACACACACACATACACATTCCCGCCGGCACGCACGCAAGCATACTCTCTCTCGAGCATCAATTGCCTAACTTTGAAATAACAACCGATGAAGTCTTGAAAGCCCTCCAATCACTTCAAACAAATAAAAGTCCTGGACCTGACAAAGTATATCCTACTCTTTTCAAAGAAACAAAGAGGGAAATAGTCTCCCCCCTCACAACCGTATTCAATATGTCCTTGCGACATGGCATCGTCCCTTCGGATTGGAAAAAGGCTAACGTGACACCGATTTTTAAGAAAGGAGACAAAAAAGTACCAGGTAATTACAGGCCCATTAGTCTAACTTCGGTTGTAGGTAAGCTACTTGAGAGCATAATTAGAGACAAAATTGTGAGTTACCTTGAAAGCCACTCATTAATTGGGGACTCACAACACGGCTTCCGTAACAAAAGATCCTGCCTATCAAACCTATTAGCCTTTTATAACGACCTCTTCACGGTTTATGACGTAACCAAATCACTGGACGTAGTCTATCTTGATTTCCAGAAAGCGTTTGATAAAGTCCCACATCATAAATTACTTTACAAATTAAAGCAAATAGGTATTGACGGTCAAGTACACCAATGGATCGCGAAATGGTTGAGCAACAGACAACAAAGAGTGGTGATTGACGGATTTAACTCAGAGTGGGCGCCGGTCACTAGTGGCGTCCCTCAGGGCTCGGTTCTTGGCCCAGTGCTCTTCATTATTTACATCAACGATGTGGATGTCGGACTCAATAATCGCATCAGTAAATTTGCAGACGACATAAAGATTGGTAACTCGGTTCATACTGACGAAGACAGGCAAAGCCTCCAAGAGGATTTGCACAAAATTTCAGCTTGGTCTGATAGATGGGAAATGCCCTTTAACGTAGACAAGTGCCAGGTCCTTCAAGTTGGAACAAGAAATAAGAAGTTCGATTACGAAATGCGCGGCGTTAAACTCAAAAGCGTTCAATGCGTTAAGGACTTGGGGGTCAAAATCGCGTCTATCCTCAAATTCTCACAGCAATGCATCGATGCAGCAAATAAAGCAAACAGAATGTTGGGCTTCATTAAAAGAAACTTTTTATTCAAGAATAAAGATGTAATACTTCCGCTCTACAATAGTTTAGTCAGACTCCACTTGGAATATGCGGTACAGTTTTGGTCTCCCCACCATGCAAAGGACATTGCTAAATTAGAAGGTGTTCAGCGTCGGGCAACAAAAATGATCCCTTCCTTGCGCAACAAATCCTACGAAGAAAGGCTTTCCACTCTTAACATGTTCTCATGAGAAACGTCGCCTCCGAGGAAAACTGATCGAATGTTTTAAAATACTTAATGGTTTCACGAATGTAGACAGATCAACATTGTTTATGATCGATGACACTTTGCGTACGAGAAACAATGGCGTAAAACTCAAATGTATACAAGTAAATTCAGACTGCACCAAATTTTTCTTCACTAACGTTATAGTACGAGAATGGAATAAGCTCCCGGTCCTTGGCCCAGTGCTCTTCATTATATACATCAACGACGTGGATGTTGGACTCAATAACCGCATTAGTAAATTTGCAGACGACACAAAGATTGGTAACTCGGTTCTGACTGACGAAGACAGGCAAAGCCTCCAAGAGGATTTGCACAAAATTTCAGCTTGGTCGGATAGATGGGAGATGCCCTTTAACGTAGACAAGTGCCAGGTCCTTGAAATTGGAACGAGGAATAAGAAGTTCGAATACGAAATGCGCGGCGTTAAACTCAAAAGCGTTCAATGCGTCAAGGACTTGGGGGTCAAAATCGCGGCCAACCTCAAATTCTCACAGCAATGCATCGATGCAGCAAATAAAGCGAACAGAATGTTGGGCTTCATTAAAAGAAACTTTGTATTCAAGAATAAAGATGTAATACTCCCGCTCTACAACAGTTTAGTCAGACCCCACTTGGAATATGCGGTACAGTTTTGGTCTCCCCACCATGCAAAGGATATTGCTAAATTAGAAGGTGTTCAGCGTCGGGCAACGGAAATGATCCCTTCCTTGCGCAACAAATCCTACGAAGAAAGGCTTTCTACCCTTAACATGTTCTCTCTTGAGAAACGTCGCCTCCGAGGAAAACTGATCGAATGTTTTAAAATACTTAATGGTTTCACGAATGTAGACAGATCAACATTGTTTATGATCGACGACACTTTGCGCACGAGGAACAATGGCGTAAAACTCAGATGTAGACAAGTAAATTCAGACTGCACCAAATTTTTCTTCACCAACGTTATAGTGCGAGAATGGAATAAGCTTCCACCATCAGTGGTCCAGTGTAACACGATTGACTCCTTCAAAAATAAGCTCGACCGTCACTTCCTTCAACTTAATATCAAATAGAGTAGAAATGCAACGTTTTGGAGTCTTCTGATTAATGTAAAATCACTTAGGTTTAAGGACAGACCACCAAGGCTGGACCATGGGGTCTGTGTGGTCTGATTTTCTCTCTCTCTCTCTCTCTCTCTAACGACACGCCGAATAGTCTTACTACGGTTGTAGGTAAGCTACTTGCGGGCATAATTAGAGACAAAATTGTGAGTTACCTTGAAAGCCACTCATTAATTGGGGACTCACAACATGGCTTTCGAAACAAAAGATCCTGCCTATCAAATCTATTAACCTTTTATAACGACCTCTTCACTGTATATGACGTAACCAAATCACTGGACGTAGTCTATCTTGATTTCCAGAAAGCGTTTGATAAAGTCCCGCATCATAAATTACTTTACAAATTAAAGCAAATAGGTATTGACGGTCAAGTAAACCAATGGATCGCGAAATGGTTGAGCAACAGACAACAAAGAGTAGTGATTGACGGATTTAACTCAGAGTGGGCGCCGGTCACTAGTGGCGTCCCTCAGGGCTCGGTTCTTGGCCCAGTGCTCTTCATTATTTACATCAACGACGTGGATGTTGGACTCAATAACCGCATTAGTAAATTTGCAGACGACACAAAGATTGGTAACTCGGTTCTCCCTGACGAAGACAGGCAAAGCCTCCAAGAGGATTTGCACAAAATTTCAGCTTGGTCGGATAGATGGGAGATGCCCTTTAAGGGGAGCGTCTGCCATGTTCTAAGATATTATCAGAGGATCACCATTTTCTCACAGGTGATGTGTACCTTGAGTAGGAACATCATGTACAGTTTTGGTGAAGATTTGTTGAAAAAAAAAAAATTATGAATTTTTTTTCAAAAATTTCAAAATTTTGAAATTGAAAAAAAGCATATTTAGAGTTTAGATAGCTCAAAAATAAAAACACCACTGGAACGGGCATACAAAATAAGTGTATTCCTAGAGATTACTTTTCCTTTTTTTTTTTTTTGTTTTTGTTTTGTTTCTTCAAAGTTTAAACTTAGAAAATTTATATAAAAATTTTGATGATGTTTATCCAGATTCTGATCACTAGCATTTATAGCTAATTTTTTTCTCTTTCCAACGCTATCTTTATGTTTGTGCTAGGTCCATAAATAACTTAGAAATATCAAATAAATGCGCGTGTGACCCTGTTTTGAGAAAACGAAGGAAAACTAAATTTATCGATCGCCCATCGATTCTGCTCTCCGATGACAATGTATTGGTAATGAATGTCAATGTAACTCTAACCCTGTGTAACCACAACATCTTAGTGCAAATTAGCATTGCATTTACAGTTGTTGTGTCCCATATTTTGGCACCTGGTCCCCCCTCCTTGTCGGAGGTATTACTTGGTCGAAGCCAAGGGTATCAGAAGACGCCACCTTCCTCATTGTAGCCAGGTTTTGGGACTAGAACTGACCAGGCTGATAGTCTGCACTTGGTGTTGTCTTCAGTCTCTTCATGGCCCTGGGTCTTTGGTGCCTTTGCAGCTCCTTTGTTTGGCGTTTCAAACCCTTTTCGATGTCTGGGTTTGTCCCGAAGAGTTTGGTTAGGAGGCTGCTCTTCTCGTACCCAATATTATGTTCCAGGGTAGCAAGCTGAGTGATAAACTTTACCCTGTAGTAGCCAAAAATTACGGACATAAAAGCACTGATTCATGTATGCATATTTTGGCGCGTAAAGCGCTCTGTATGGCAACACTACCAGATATTTAAAGGGCCGCCAGACCGCGCGAGGATTTAAATTTTAAAAAACTAACCTCGCCACGTGACACCCCATTGTATCCCTGGTATGATGAGCCCATAAAGTGAATTTCGAGGAATTAAAAATATTCATCAAAAATACCCCCCCAGACGCTCCCCTTAACGTAGACAAGTGCCAGGTCCTTCAAGTTGGAACGAGGAATAAGAAGTTCGATTACGAAATGCGCGGCGTTAAACTCAAAAGCGTTCAATGCGTCAAGTACAATGGGGTCAAAATCCCGTCCAACCTCAAATTCTCACAGCAATGCATCGATGCAGCAAATAAAGCGAACAGAATGTTGGGCTTCATTAAAAGAAACTTTTTATTTAAGAATAAAGATGTAATACTCCCGCTCTACAACAGTTTAGTCAGACCCCACTTGGAATATGCGGTACAGTTTTGGTCTCCCCACCATGCAAAGGATATTGCTAAATTAGAAGGTGTTCAGCGTCGGGCAACGAAAATGATCCCTTCCTTGCGCAACAAATCCTACGAAGAAAGGCTTTCTACCCTTTACATGTTCTCTCTTGAGAAACGTCGCCTCCGAGGAAAACTGATCGAATGTTTTAAAATACTTAATGGTTTCACGAATGTAGACAGATCAACATTGTTTATGATCGATGACACTTTGCGCACGAGGAACAATGGCGTAAAACTCAGATGTAGACAAGTAAATTCAGACTGCACCAAATTTTTCTTCACCAACGTTGTAGTGCGAGAATGGAATAAGCTCCCATCATCAGTGGTCCAGTGTAACACGATTGACTCCTTCAAAAATAAGCTCGACCGTCACTTCCTTCAACTTAATATCAACTAGAGTAGAAATGCAACGTTTTGGAGTCTTCTGATTAATGTAAAATCACTTAAGTTTAAGGACAGACCACCAAGTCTGGACCATGGGGTCTGTGTGGTCTGATTTTCTATGCAAATCTATGTAAATCTCTCTCTTCCTTTTTCATTTCAGCTAAGATGGCGCCTAAGAAGTGCAGTACTTGTAACGGTAGCTTCTCAGCTCACTTTTTTACAGGGCGTTCTGCTGTCTGTCGACTGTGTCTGTCCAGGCAGCATCTCGAGACAAGACTGCAGGAGCAGGAAGAGAAGATGGAAGAAGGCCAGAATAAAATAATAGAGCTTTCTCTCACCAGGCAGCATCTCGAGACCAGACTGCAGGAGCAAGAAGAGAAGATGGAAGCAGGTCAGAATAAAATAATAGAGCTTTCTCGCACTGTTGCCTCCTTGCAGGAATTCATCCAGGCTAACGTTGCTGTGGTGCCAAACCCTTCTCCAACCGCCCCCTTGCCCTCAGCGGTACCGTCGACACCAGCGGACAACACCACGCAACGGGAGGATGCTAGTGGCACCGCCCATGATGGCTTCACCGTCGTGAATGGAGGAGCCAAACCAGCCAGACAAGCGATTTATCCTGTTCATTGCTTCAACAGGTTTGCCATTCTGGAGGAGGAGGACGAGCAGGAGAGCACCTTCCTGGTGGGTGACTCCATGATTCGCCAGCAGGTCGTTGAGTTCTGCGGCAGAGTTCCTCGTCGAAGACGGAACTATTGCTATCCTGGTGCTGGGATCGACGACATAACTGCTGCTCTTGAGGAGATCTCCCCCCAGGCTACTAATGATTCACTGTTTGTTATTCACACAGGTACGAACGACGTCACCACGACCCGGTCTGAGGAACTCCTGGAGAAGTACCGTAGGCTCATCCAGCAGTATAAGACTAAATCCCCTAACATTTTGATTTCAGGAGTTCTACCACGGACTTGGGCGGAGAGCGACTTTTTCAGTAAGGCCTTCAGCCTAAACAACCGCTTACAGACTCTTTGCAGGGAGCTTGACGTGGAGTTCCTCAACACATGGGACAATTTCTATGGACAAAATGAGCTCTTTCACAGGGACGGATTGCACCTTTCTCCCATCGGGGCAGCCAGACTCGGAAGGCTCCTCAACGAAGCAGTGCGTGTCATCCGAACAAAAAACGAGTCACGGCCACGTCCCTCCACCCCACCCGTGTAAATAGACGCCGTGCATCGCAACAAACCCGTAACCGTGATCCCGCAAGTACCACCACCTCTATTACTAAGCCTCTAGATAACTTAAAAATCCTTAGTTTCAATGCGCGTAGCCTAAGAAACAAATTTGATGAACTGAGATGTCTTGCTTTAACAGAAAATTTTGACATAATTGCTATAACCGAAACATTTATCGACACCACAAATATTGATTTAAGTTCCGAATACAACATAGATGGCTACAGACTCTTCAACAAAGATCGTGTAAACCGTAGAGGCGGTGGCGTCGCCCTTTATGTCAAAAGCTATTTGCAACCCACTGACAAAACACCGGGAAACAGTAACGTTGAACATTTGTGCGTGCGAGTAAACATTGCAAAAGTCAACTTAAATATATCTGTCACCTACAGACCTCCTGGGCAATCACTCGATGACGACCTTGAAATGTACAGCGTCTTAAGGCAGTCACTTAATAACAGCGACTCACTGATATTAGGAGACTTTAACCTCCCCCATATCGACTGGGCGACACTGTCAGGTACAGAAGGCGAGTCACATAGAATGATCGAATTTCTAGAAGAAAATTATTTAAGCCAAATGGTTTCTGAGCCAACTCGACAAAATAATATACTCGACCTTGTTATAACGACCCAAGATAACCTAATCAGTAGTGTCACGGTAGGAGAACACCTCGGTTCTTGCGATCATAAATTAGTGCGCGTCGACATTAAAGCTCAATCATCAGTGACTGAAAATAAAGTAAAGGTGCCCAATTTCAAAAGAGCTAACTTCGTAGAAATCCGACAAAACTAACAGAAATACAACTATCAGATGACGGCAACGTAGAGGAAGCCTGGCTAAGCCTTTAAAATCACTTACTCACTCAGCAGAACACATTCGTCCCCTTGTGCGAGAAGCGAATTAACACTAATAAAAGCCCACCGTGGTTTAATAGCGAAATTAAACAATCAGTCAATGAGAGAAAATTGTTTTACAGGTTAAAGAAAGAACAAAGCACGCCCGAAAACATTAGACTTTATAATGATGCCAGGCGACGAGTAAAAAGACTAGTAGGTCAGGCAAAGCGTAGATACGAAGAAAATATTGCAGCCAACTGTAAAATAATCCGAAATCTTTCTTCAGTTACATAAACAACAGAAAGGCGATCAAAAGTGGTATTGGACCTTTAACAAACAGCGACGGTGCACTAGTGACTGACAGCCAACACATTGCAAACCTCTTAAACAATTACTTTTCCTCGGTGTTTAATACTAACAGTCTTCCTCTCGCTACCACCAACACCAGTACTATTGTAAATCTCGAGCATGCATTGCCTAATTTTGAAATAACAACCGATGAAGTCCTTAAAGCTCTCCATTCACTTAAAACAAATAAAAGTCCTGGACCTGACAAAGTATATCCAACTCTGCTGAAAGAAACAAAGAGCGAAATACTCTCCTCCCTCACAACCGTATTCAATATGTCCTTGCGACAAGGCATCGTCCCTTCAGATTGGAAAAGGCTAACGTGACACCGATTTTCAAGAAAGGAGACAAAAAGTACCAGGTAATTACAGGCCCATTAGTCTAACTTCGGTTGTAGGTAAGCTACTTGAGGGCATAATTAGAGACAAAATTGTGAATTACCTTGAAAGCCACTCATTGATTGGGGACTCACAACATGGCTTCCGAAACAAAAGATCCTGCCTATCAAACCTATTAACCTTTTATAACGACCTCTTCACTGTTTATGACGTAACCAAATCACTGGACGTAGTCTATCTTGATTTCCAGAAAGCGTTTGATAAAGTCCCGCATCATAAATTACTTTACAAATTAAAGCAAATAGGTATTGACGGTCAAGTAAACCAATGGATCGCGAATTGGTTGAGCAACAGACAACAAAGAGTAGTGATTGACGGATTTAACTCAGAGTGGGCGCCTGTCACTAGTGGCGTCCTCAGGGCTCGGTCCTTGGCCCAGTGCTCTTCATTATTTACATCAACGACGTGGATGTTGGACTCAATAACCGCATTAGTAAATTTGCAGACGACACAAAGATTGGCAACTCGGTTCTCACTAACGAAGACAGGCAAAGCCTCCAAGAGGATTTGCACAAAATTTCAGCTTGGTCGGATAGATGGAGATGCCCTTTATCGTAGACAAGTGCCAGGTCCTTCAAGTTGGAACGAGGAATAAGAATTTCTAATACAAAATGCGCGGCGTTAAACTCAAAAGCGTTCAATGAGTCAAAGACTTTGTGTTCAAAATCGAGTCAAACATCAAATTCTAACATAAATGAATAGATTCAGAAAATAAAGCGAAAAGAATGTTGGGCTTCATTAAAAGAAACTTTGTATTCAAGAATAAAGATGTAATACCCGCTCTACAACAGTTTAGTCAGACCCCACTTGGAATATGCGGTACAGTTTTGGTCTCCCCACCATGCAAAGGATATTGCTAAATTAGAAGGTGTTCAGCGTCGGGCAACGAAAATGATCCTTCCTTGCGCAACAAATCCTACGAAGAAAGGCTTTCTACCCTTAACATGTTCTCTCTTGAGAAACGTCGCCTGGAGGAAAACTGATCGAATGTTTTAAAATATTTAATGGTTTCACGAATGTAGACAGATCAACATTGTTTATGATCGATGACACTTTGCGCACGAGGAACAATGGCGTAAAACTCAGATGTAGACAAGTAAATTCAGACTGCACCAAATTTTTCTTCACCAACGTTGTAGTGCGAGAATGGAATAAGCTTCCACCGTCAGTGGTCCAGTGTAACACGATTGACTCCTTCAAAAATAAGCTCGACCGTCACTTCCTTCAACTTAATATCAACTAGAGTAGAAATGCAACGTTTTGGAGTCTTCTGATTAATGTAAAATCACTTAGGTTTAAGGACAGACCACCAAGTCTGGACCATGGGGTCTGTGTGGTCTGATTTTCTATGTAAATCTATGTAAATCTCTCTCTCTCTCTCTTTTTTTTTTCTTTTTTTTTTTACGTTGTTGCCTATTGCGCCGGTAGGCATCTTCCCGGTGGGGCCTGATGGTCGGCCCAAGGCTTCTTCCAGGTGGGGCCTGATGGTCGGCCCAGCCCGTTCTGGCGCAGGCGAGTGTTTATAGTGGCGCCATCTTGCATTGGCTCATGCTGCCCCCCGGCACTCGTTCTTGATTCGCTTGGACGGCTTCCTCTAGAGTCCAGGTTGATGGGTGGTCTTCAGGACAGCATGTGGGTAGTTTTAAGCTACTCGGCGGTGACTGAAAAATCCGAGTGGTAGCGTGAGGATTTGAACCCGCGTCGTCCATCACGCGGCGAATGTGGGTCCAGTACGCTATCACTTTGGCCACCGCCTACCCTAAAATTCTCTGGCACACACCCATACACACACACACACACACACACACACACACACACACACACACACACACACACACACACACACACACACACAGTATGCTTCCCCGGCGTGGTCATCATTTGTGACCCTCACCTAACAGCAGCAGTTTGAGAGGCTCAGGGTTATTTAAACTCTACTTACCACACCTACGACAAGGCCCTGACCACCCCTTGAGTCTGTCGAGGCTCTCTGACAGCCTCAGAAAAAGCCTCAGAAAAGGACACCCTCAGAAAATTTTGCGTCGACTTGCTTCTCCACCCTCGCCTCTGCCATCTCCTTCCACCCGACGCGCCTCCCACCGAGGACGGTGGCAGGCTCCCCTCCTTCCGTTGGGCTGCAGGAGCAGTCCAAAGAACATAAGAGCATACCAAATCACCGCCGCTCCTTACATGTGTAATGACATGTAATCAAAGAGCAGGAAATCCGCCTGGTGCTTGGCGTGGAAGGCCATGATATCGCTGTGGCTGAGTTGGCCCAAGTACTTGGAGTCGAGGCGGCTGGCGTGGAAGGTCCTGTCGGACGCGGGGAACCCGTCCACCAGGTCCGTCAGCCCGAGCCACTGGAGGAGGTAGTCCGCGTCCTCCTTCAGATTTTCGTATTTGCCGATAAAGTCGTGGCGCACAGCGCACGGCTGGCACAGCTCGTGCATGGGCCGCCAGTGTTCGTTCCTCTGCTCCGGCGTCCCGCGCCCCGCCTCGGAGATGAAGCGAATGAACTCTGCGAAGGTGACGTTGTGGCCCCCCCTGTAGGCGGCGCCCCTGGTACGCATGAAATAGACAGTTATATGCATACATAGATAGAGATAGATAGATTAGAAGATAAATAGTTAGGTAAATGGATGGAATGATAGCCTATGGATAGATAAATAGATAGGTTGATTGATAAATAGATGAATCAAATTAACTAACGAGAGGTTATGATGTTTCGCTTCAAGTTGGCGATGGTCCTTTGAGGCGCAGGCATGAAATGATATTACACACATGAGAGCATACTCAAGTATCCGGAATTTCCGTTTACCCGGCGGCACCTCTGAATCACGCGATTGCCGGGTAGTGGTTTTACTGTACAGAGAACTGACTGACGCACACGACACGACGATCAAAGGAGACATCGAGAGGCAGCTCGCACAACACAGGGAATCCCAGGTATGATTAGGCCAACCTAGAGTCAACATGCAGCCATCCTACAGTCGACCTACAGTTAACCGACAACCAACCTATAGTCAACCTACAGTCAACCTACAGTCAACCTACAGTTAACCGACAACCAACCTACAGTCGACTTACAGTTAACCGACAACCAACCTATAGTCAACATAGTCAACCTACAGTTAACCGACAATTAACCAACAGTCAACCTACAGTCAACCTACAGTTAACCGACAACCAACCTACAGTTAACCGACAACCAACCTACAGTTAACCTACAGTGAACCGACAGTTAACCTTGAGTCTGTTTTATGAGGACCTTACCTGCCCCACTTGCCTCACCTGTACTTTGCCTTTATCATGCCAGCTATTTTCTTGCTGAAGTAATCAATTTGGCTTTGAAAGACAGCCGCGGGATGCTGATCGGGGGTCTCGAGCTTGTCCCTGAAGGCAGATAGCACCCGCTCCAGGGGGTGACGAACCATCAGGAACTTCTTGTAGGTTCTGAGCTTCTCTTCTCTGTCCTTGTTGGCGGCCAGGCGGGGCAGAAAGGCGTGGAGGGCGTACCTGCAGGAGACATTCTGGTTACTCTTTTCTGGCAACTAAGGAACAGCTGGCGGCCACTTCATATGTTAGCCAGGATGAATGGGAACAGATTGACATGAGGCAGTCGAGAGTGAATGCTGTACTCTGATAACAGTTACACCACTAGCTCTGGACAGCTCGGTATTGATGTCATAAACACCAGCCGCCATGGCCCTCTAACTTCGTCAAGGAAAGGTGGTTATAAGCTAATATCTATCTGGTAGTTGCAGCCCAGCGGTTGAGAGCTATTGGTAATTCTTTGTGTTTCCGCAACGCTGTTACCTGATATCCTTACACAGCTTTTCTGTAGACATCCAAGGATGTAAAAATATTCTATAAAAAAAAAGCCGTGGGGGCCTAATACATACCTGTCCAGCGTGGTATCATTGATGCCTGTCATCCTCAGCCACACTCTCTTCCAGCTTGAACTTGCGACCTGTTGGAGAAATCATGCATCTCTGTGGCATGCTGCAGCATTCGCATGCAGATACATACATGGAAATAAAATGGAGTCTGCAAAAGAGCATTCACCTGCACATGGCTTGGCACCCTGAAAGCCTTTGACAGGATCTGGCACAAAATTTTGCTTTCTAAGCTGCCTTCCCACGGATTCTATCCTTTTCTCGGTACTTTTATTTCCAGTTTTCTTCCAAACCGATCTTTCTCTGCTGTGGAAGACGGTCACTGTTCTTCCCCTAAACTTATAAACGGTGGTTTTCTGAAGGGCTCTATTCTATCTCTCACTCTCCCTCTTATTGTCCATTGATGATCTTTCCAAAAGATACTGTTCTATCCACTCCTATGCCGATGACTCTACACTGCTCAACATCTTTCAACACAAGGCTCACAAAACAGGAATTTCAGGATTTGAGACAATGGTGTGGAACGTTTAACCTCCAAAGCTTTGGGAATTTTCCTATCTCGTGCCTGCAGTCTCTCCCCTGAACAAAACAACCCAACCATACACACAAGGAGTAGAGGTTGGGGTCGCAGCAAGAGCCTCGACCCCAATCTGGTTCTGCTGTTAGTCTCGACTCGGCGTCAGGCTTCACCGATGCATCCGTATCGGGCGAGCCTGCCTGACTGAAGAGAATGTGTTCTATGGTAAACTCAACTCCGCATTAGACCAGTGCCCCTCGGGACACACTCTTTGTCTTGGGCGACTTTATGCTAATACTGGCACTGACAGGGTTGGCTGTGGTCCCCATGGTTCTGGTACCAGGAAGACAAACGGCCCTCCTTTCCTAAACTTTGCAGGATTTAGAAGGTTCAGAATTGGAGGTTCTTGGTACCAGCGACCAACGCTACAACGCTTGACTTAGTATAGCAAAGCCCACCTCTCACCATGAAAATAAAGCAGTAGATCACCTCACTCCGTCATGACGCGTGCGGGCCGCCGCGGAGCTCCCTCCCTCCCTCCCTCGATCGTGTCTTACCTTGGGAACGAAGCAGTAGATCACTTTCCTCGTGTCGTCATAATACATGCGTTCCATCGCCCGGTGGACTCCGTCCGTTGGGAATCGCAGCCTCTGGCAAGTGTCCTGGACGTGCCGCTCCAGGGCGTCGCTCCGTGCCTTGGCGCCCAACGCCCAGACCGGAGACACGTCTGGCAACAGGAAGTGACTGTTTAGCCTCGAGGCGTTCACTAGAGGGCAACTATTTTACTCTCAAGGCTTTAATCAATACTCCTACTTCTCCTGTGCTTGACTGAACTGATTTTTTCACTGTAGAGTAAGAGTATAGCAGTGCAGCTAACCAGGGAGAGGGCGACCACATGCTGTGTTTGGGACGGTTACAGGCAGCTGCTTGTCCCATCCCCGACTCGGACTCATCCTCCACAAGACTGAAGCGGCGGCGGAAAACACCAGCAGCGCCGCCACGACCACCGGCACCGGCGAGCACCAACCGCCGCGACGCATGGCTGACGATCTGCAAGGAAGTGCGTCACTGCGGAGGTCGACTGCCAGCCCCGGGTCAGCGTTCATCGAATGTTTACCGCAAAGAAAATGACGAATGTCCAGTGCCATCTCTGGTCGACGCCCGCCGATCACGTCACGTGTGCCACTCAAGGAACGTGGCGGATGCACACTGCCATCCCAAGCCAGGAAAGTCTTGGGAAAATTTATCGTGGCTGAGTGGTCAGCGTGCGGGTGCGGCGTCTAGGAGGGCGCAGGTTCGCTTTCCGACCACCGCTACACACAAACTCGCAAATTTTCAGTTATCGCCGAGTGGCCTAAGACTACCCACAGGCTGTCCTGAAGATCACTTGTCAACTCGATCTCAAGATTCTCTCTAAAAGCGAATCAAAGATGAACTCTGGGGGACAGAATGAGCCAAGCAAGATGGCGCCACTATAAACACTTGCCTGCCCCATAACAGGCTGGCACCGACCACCAGGCCCCATCAAGAAAGCCTGCCGGCGCCATAGGCGAAATTGAAAATACTTATAGCCATGAGTTTACTGACAGCGTGGGCAGGAATAATATGAATCATCTTAGTAAATCGCCACGTGTCAATGGGAATAATAATCATAAAGGTATCAAAGTTCATTACACGATCCGCAGAATACTGGAAAGCAAGACAGATTCCCTGCGGGGCCAAGATTCACTGAAGGTTACACGTAAAAGCAATCCTGGAAAGAATGTCGAGCCACAGTGCGTGAAAATTACAGGTGAGGAGTAGGCGTCTCGGTGCTAAGAAGGATCCCACTTCAGTCTTCTATCAGTAAATAATTGGGGCATTCAGGCATGGTAATAACTTTACCTACTTTGCTAATGCCGCTTCGATTACTGCCATACTGACACAGCAAGTGACCCATTACGCCATTATATACCACTGTGACACAGCTGACGGTGCTATGACTTACTGTCTTGGTATTAGACTCACAGTGAACATAAGAACATAAGAACATAAGAACGTAAGAACGTAAGGAGTCTGCAAGAGACCGGTTGGCCTATACAAGGCAGCTCCTGTACACTCAACCCCACCTTACCTCACCATCCATGGCTTTATCTAACCTCTTCTTGAATGTATCTAAGGTATTGGCACCCACAACATGGCCCCCAAGCCTGTTCCATTCGTCCACCACTCTATTGGTGAACCAATTCCTGCCTATGTCTTTGTTAAATCTGAATTTGTCTAACTTAAAACCATTGCCACGCGTCCTACCTGGCTCTTTTACTATCAAAATCTTATTGACATCCCCTTTATTAAAGCCCCTCATCCATTTATAGACTTCGATCAAGTCTCCTCGCAACCTTCGCCTTTCTAGAGAGTGTAGATTTAACTGCTTCAGCCTCTCTTCATAAGGCAAATTTCTCACCCCCTGAATCATCTTTGTCATCCTCCTCTGTACAGATTCTAACATCTTGATATCCATTCTATAGTAGGGGGACCAGAACTGAACTGCATAATCGAGATGAGGTCTAACTAGTGCTAAGTAAAGTTTGAGGATGACTTCAGCGCTCCTATTGCTTACGCTCATTGAGATGAAACCAAGTACTCTGTTTGCCCGATTTTTAGCCTGAATGCATTGAGCCCTAGGACGGAGGTCAGCGCTCACTAGGACTTCTAAGTCTCTCTCACGCCCAGACCTACTTTTGGAGTGCCATTTAACGAGTAATTGTGTGAGGGGTTATTCCTACGTACACTCAGAATGCTACACTTCCCGACATTGAATTCCATCTGCCACTTCCCCGCCCAATCATATAGTCTGTCAAGCTCATCCTGGAGAACGGTAGCGTCCCTGTCTGATTGGATTACTCTACCGATCTTGGTATCATCTGCGAACTTGCTAACATCACTACTAATTCCTGTGTCCAAGTCATTGATGTAAATAATAAAGAGCAGAGGACCCAGCACCGACCCTTGTGGGACGCCACTCGTAACACTGCCCCATTCAGATTTTTTACCATTGATTTGCACTCTCTGCTTCCTACCACTAAGCCACGCCCTGATCCAGTTCAAAACTTTCCCATCTATGCCGTGAGCCTGTAATTTTAGTAATAGCCGGTGATGGGGAACTTTGTCGAACGCTTTACTGAAATCTAGATACAATATGTCATAGTTTTCATCTCGGTCAACCGCCTCGATTACTTTAGTGTAGAAGGACAACAGGTTAGTAAGGCAAGACCTACCCTTTGTGAATCCATGCTGTGAATCATGAATTAAACTATGCTTTTCTAGATGGTCCCGAATGCTCCCGGCTATAATTGACTCCAACATCTTTCCTACAACTGATGTTAAGCTAATTGGGCGATAATTTGAGGTGGCTGACTTGTCTCCATTTTTTAAAATCGGCGTCACATTAGCTACTTTCCATTGATTGGGCACATACCCAGAATTTACCGACATCTTAAAGATATCGGTAAGCGGGCCACTGAGGACCTCCTTGCACTCTTTCAGCACCCTTGGGAATACTTCGTCTGGGCCCGGCGATTTGTTTTTCTTCAACCTACTAATCTCATCCTGGACTACTTGCCTAGTGATGATCACATCCCTCAACTTGTCGTTCCCTTCGCCCTCATATACCTGAACTCTCTCCGGAATGGTTGTTAGATTTTCCTGCGTGAAAACTGAGAGGAAATAGTCATTCATCATTTGGCTCATATCTTCTCCATTCTCAACGAGCTCACCTGTGTTAGTTTTCAACGGTCCAATTTTGTCCCTTGTTTTCGTTCTGTACAATATGAAGAAGCCCTTGGGATCGCTCTTGGCCTCGTTGGCTACCCTAATCTCATAATTTCTTTTTGCTAGGCGGGTGTTCCTCTTCACCGACCTGGATAGCTCAACATATCTACCCCTGAGGTGGGTTTCTCCGTTCTTTATTTTCCTATAAATTCCTCTCTTTAAGCCTATCTCATGCTTGAGTCCGCGGGTCATCCATTTGGGGTCGTTATTTTCCTTCCTACGTGCTTGGTAAGGGATATGCTGTCTCTGACCCTCTGCAATTACTCTAACTAAATTATTGTAGGTCATTTCTATATGATTCCCCTGTCTTTCCGGCTCCAGCCTTGAGATCTGGCTCTCATCCAGCCCTAAGGTTCCCCAATTTACCTCCTCAAGGTGTCTTCTGAGCCCCTCATAATCAGCTCTTCTAAAGTCAGGCACCATCACAGGGTTGAGTTCATGGGTCACCGCCCAGTCTAATTTAAACCTAATTTCCTTGTGATCACTGCCACCTAATTCTCCCCCAACATCTAGCTCACTGATCATATTCTCGTTGTTAGTCAGGACTAAGCCTAAAATGTTATTTCCTCTGGTGGGCTTAGTCACTGCCTGCTTGAGAAAATTATCATGTATTACTTTCAGAAAATCCTCAGATTCTAGATCACCCACCACACCTTCCCAATCTATATTCCTATAGTTAAAATCCCCCATTATAAAGACATTTTTGCTCCTGCTCGCCCTGCCTACCTCTTGCAGTAATATATCAGTGTCCTGCCTGCTAAGGTTGGGTGGCCTGTAAAGAACCCCTAGAATTAGTTTGTCTTTCCCTTTGTGGACGTCCACCCAAACTGATTCTGAGTCGCCATTTGTTTGAACAGAGTTGTTAGCGGAACATTTAAGTGTGTCTTTAACATAAAGTGCCACCCCCCCTCCCCTTCTTCCCTTTCTATCTTTGTGAAACATCTGATAACCATCTATTTCATACTCCGACATGAAGTTTTTGTTTGCAGTATCCACCCATGTTTCCGTGATAGCTATAATGTCGAATTTCTCGACACATGCTTTCCCCCTCAGTAGATCTATCTTGTTCCTGAGACTCCTTCTGTTGGTGTAATAAGCCATTAGCTCATCCTTTCTTACATCCTTTCGATTACTCCTGCGCCCCCTAGTCCCAGTCTGCGATACATAGCCACTGATGACAGGCCCTCCCCCCTCGCCTACTCTAAAAAATCCTGTAGGGTCCTTCACATCACTCGACCATGAATACTTCACATCCGCCACTGGGCCGTGGTCGCTTACCTCATTTTCATCTACTCAGGGTCTTGGCTTTTGCCTGACTTCACTCTGGCTGCAACCTTTGCATGTGTTTTGAATATATTTTTCCTCTTCGTTAAGAAACAGCATCAGCTACTCCAAGTCAGCTTCATCTGCTGCGTCAACCCGATGTCACTCTTTGTGGCAGAGCGTGCCTCCAGGATCCTTGGTTCCTGACTGACTCATCAGACGCGTTGGCTCCTGAAAAGAGTGCGTGCATTACTACGGCAAGCACACAAAGGCGATACCACACAGCCGTCCCCTACTTCTGCTTTAAAGATGCGTCACACACGACCAAGGTCGGTTGCCCATATCCACAACGTAAACAAACCAGTCGCCCTGTATCCATTTGGTGCCATTTCCGAAAGTAATGGCTGCTGCAGCTTGTGCTGCTGTTATCCACGTTATGGACGTGTTGCTGCAGCTAATTGGAAGGAAAAAGCGGTTGTGGGCACGATCATGGCTTCAAAGACGGGAGGACAGGAGTACTGACCCAAACCCCGTCAAAGAAGTGTGCTGTGAGGACCGGGAGTCCTTCTACAATTTTCATAGTGGAGAAAGAAGAGTTTTTAACTATTGGAAATGGGGCCCCACTCATATCCAAGCAAGACACCGGAAGGAGCGAAGAGCAGCAGCAATCATGAACCATCCACATCTTTTTAAATTCTTTTTGGCAAAGTTTTCATGTGTGGTCCCTTAGCGCGGGGTGTTCCCTTATCTTGTAGACAAAACAACTCTGCCAATCCATTTTACGATTCTCTTGGTAGGCCATCTTCCACTACTCGTCTTCTACTCCTGTCTACTGCCACTGCTGTCGTCTGTTTGTTTACATACAGCCGCGCGGTTGCTCGTATCCCCAACCGTTTTCCATCCGTACGGACAACCAACAATTCGCTCCCGGTTGGTCGTACGGGCAACCGCTGATGCCCGTAGCCCCAACGGTTGGAGGAAAACGGTCAATGTGAGACCGCCTTATATCGGTAGCCGTTCTGTATCGTCTCCACCAGTTTTATTTCGACCCGTTCAGATGCCACCCAAATGAAGTCACCAGCCCAGACTTTTACTTAAGCATAGACTAGGCATGTTTCAAGCAGGAATGGGGAACAGCTGTGTGTTATCGAAGAACATAATTTGCTCCTTCGTCAACTCTGCTTCCCTCCCTGACTCTTTATCCCCTTGAGTTCCGCCACCGTGATTTTTGCTTTCGAGGAGGTGGAGATGGCGGGCTTTTTGTTCAACATCACCTTTTTCCCTCTGCTCTAAGAAAGGCCGAGCACCGCTGACCTCGCCGCTGCCAAGCCTCATCACAGCCACCCGTAGTCGGCCCCGCGAGCATCAGACTCGTCCTCACTGCTGACTTCCAAATATTCATTTTTTTCCTCATTTCTGCTGTAAAACCCTCATCCTGTTTGACAACCTTGGCTTGCTTGCGGCAAATACTTTCAAGGCTGCAAATTATGGATCAGCGTTATTTTTATTATTATTATTATTATTATTATTATTATTATTATTATTATTATTATTATTATTATTATTATTATTATTATTATTATTATTATTTATTCTTTTGCAGCAGAGGAAGCAGCTCGAGGGAAAAAAAAGCCCGCTAGAGGGAATGTCTCGGAGGAGATAAATCTTGACATGACCTGCGGGCGGGGAGGCAGACGGCGGTTCAGAGGCGTTCCTGGAGTATTTGGTGCCCGGGGCGGAGCATAATTTTGCACTCCCCTCCTCAGGTGTGTGTGTATATATATATATATATATATATATATATATATATATATATATATATATATAGATTTGTGTGTGTGTGTGTGTGTGTGTGTGTGTGTGTGTGTGTATATATATATATATATATATATATATATATATATATATATATATATATATATATATATATATATATATATATATATATATATATATATCTTTGACTGACTGTTCTTCTGAACTTGCTAACTGCATGTCTCCCACCCTCCTGCGGCCTCGCCTCACACGACTTTCTGAAATGGCGCCACTATAAACACTCGCCTGCACCATAACGGGCTGGGCCGACCATCAGGCCCCACCGGGAAGAAGCCTACCAGCTCAATAGTCCGCAACGTAAAAAAAAAAAAAAAAAAAAAAAAAAGATCATCCCTATACTGTCCAAACCCTCTACTACTACTACTACTACTACTACTACTACTACTACTATTACTACAAAAAATGATACCTCCACCCATGTTTATTTTCCCGACACATAATCATGGAGGGCTCCATAGTTTGGAGGTCATTAGTCCCAACTCTGTTCGCTAATGACTGTGGCATCCAACCATATCACTAATACTACCTGACACTAAATCACCTATCATCTATTACGTCTAGATCCCCCTTTCCTTCCCTACTCAAGTCACTCCTGACCCACCCTAATGTCACTCTCCACCACTGTGGCTTCATAGTCCATATTGGAGATGTTGGTGGCTTTTGGGCCAGAGTGTCTGGTGCCCCTGAGACATAGGATGGCCGACCTGAGCAGGGAGAACGAGAGGCTACACCTCATCCAGGCGACAACGTGGCTCCTTGGCTGATGCTTCTTTTCTGAGATTAGTTCCGCGAGGCGTGCGTAGAAGCATTGGGCCCTGGGACCCATCCCGCCGGATGTGGTGAAGACGAGGGGGGTGAAGCTGCCCTGATCCACATGTTTGATTCTTTCACCGTATACCCTTGTCTTCTCCTGCTCGTTCCTGTGGTGGGCGGCTTGCAGGGGCAGCTCACGGTGACAGGCAGCCATCGGGTCGAATATCCGGATGTCCATGAACGTCCGCTGTCCGCGCACCCAGAGTCCGCGGGCACTTACATCAACCCGTGCCTCCTGTGAGGTATTGGCTGTCCTGTACCGAAGGTGTTCGCCGTCCAGGGGAAGCAGTGCCGGCTCGGTAGTGACGTCTTGGCATACCTCCCCGAGCATGCTGGCTGTCAGATCCCTCACTTCATCGTGTCGAATACAGACGAAGCCTCCTTTTTCACATGTCATGGTGTGGGTGACATCATTTGGTGATCCACATGCACAGAGATCAGGCAGTCCCTCAATCGGCCAGCCATATCTCAGAGCAATGGCGTCGACAAATTCTTGTTTGTTGAGGCTGAAGCCCTTTGCTCTGATTGGTAATGACGTTAGCCAGTTAGAGGCGCCTGCCTCCTGTGCTGTGTGTATTTTTCTACCCATTTCTGTGGACAGGTGGTGTGTAAGACGGTCCAGCTCGTCTTTTTGGGCCTGTTGCCTTTCTTCTGAGATTTTTCTTTTAATATCTCTTATTTCTGTTTGGTCTATCTCGCCCTCTGCCTCCTGAGCGATGATCCTATTGATGAGTGACCTGGTAAGGCTGATGGAGTTTTGGTTCTCCTTATCTGCCAGCTTCTCAGGGTTGGTGATCCCCATCCCACCCAGTCTTGGGGGAAGTGCTAGCATATCCCTCTCCTCCTCCCCCAAAGCATGATATTTCACCAGCGCCGGCAAGAATACATTCTTGACGGCATTTTCCAGTGGTCGGAGGAGTGGACTGATGCCGGGGATGGTGCGCATCAAGAACGTCCACCGATGTTAGATGCCGTGGGTGTACGCTGAATAGGCAGCGTGTGGCTCAGTCTTGGCAATGGCAGACAAAGCTTCTATTTCCTTCACCCATTCAGCTGCTTCGTCTCCCACGTACTCCTTCTTATATACCTCTGTCCCGATCACTGCACCTAAGTGTCGTTGTCCGTCTTTTGTCACAATGACGCCACTTCCTCTAAAAGTTTCTGCGGCATGATCATAATGTTCAGGTTTGACAATAAGAACAGACTTGGTGGCGTTAGGGATGTATCCTATCTCAGGGCCTATTACTACTATTACTACTACTACTACTACTACTACTACTACTACTACTACTACTACTACTGCTACTACTACAACTACTACCACTGCTACTACTACTACTACTACTACTACTACTACTACTACTACTTTTACTACTACTGCGACTACTACTACGACTACTACTACTACGACGACTACTACTACTACGACTACTACTACTACTACTGCTATTACTACTACTACTACTACTACTACTACTACTACTACTACTACTACTACTACTACTACTACTACTACTACTACTACTACTACTACTACTACTACTATTACTACTACTACTACTACTACTACTACTACTACTACTACTACAACTACTACTACTACTACTACGACTACTACTACTACGACTACTACGACTACTACTACTACTACAACTACTACTACTACTACTACTACTACTACTACTACTACTACGACTACGACTACTACTACTACTGTGTAGGCCTGAGACAACGCCCACGGCAAACCAGACGCCTCTCATCCCAATTCCATGGCCTACCAGCATCACGCCCACTAAACGAGTCTGGGCGGAAGGAAGAATGCGGAAGAATGGAGAAAACTGTGAGGAAGGAACCGTGGAGGAGGAGGAGGAGGAGGAGGAGGGGTGAGGTGGGGACGGAGGTAGTGGTGGTGGTGCTATTTGTTAAGAGAAATGTATCAATGTTTTTTTTTTTTTTGGTTTGTGAAGTTAAATCTCTTTCTTCTTTTTATCTATCTATCTATCTATCTATCTATCTATCTATCTCACTCATACTCTCTTTCTTTTCCTCCTTCTCTTCCGATTCCTCCGACTTTTCTTACTCTTTCTCTCTCTCTCTCTCTCTCTCTTCTCTCTCTCTCTCTCTCTCTATATATATATATATATATATATATATATATATATATATATATATATATATATATATATATATATATATATATATATATATATATATATATATATATATATATATATATATATATTTATGTCGCCAGGGTCAGATGAACTTTTCCCCAGGGTAATAAAGGAATGCGTAACTGAAATAAGTGGGCAGTTAACAGAAGTATTTAGGAAGTCACTAGACACAGGGGTGGTGCCTGTTTCATGGAGGCAGGCACACGTTATTCCAATATTTAAGAAGGGAGACAAATCTTCTATGGAGAACTATAGGCCGATTAGTTTGACGTCAGTTATACGTAAAACGATTGAGTCAATAATAGCTGATAGTATTAGGGACCATATAGACCGACATAGTTTAATTCACGACTCACAGCATGGGTTTACTAAAGGAAAGTCATGCCTCACTAATCTTATATCCTTTTACAATAGAGTATACGAGGCAGCTGACAATGATGAGAGCTATGATGTGGTTTATCTTGATTTTAGTAAGGCCATCGATAAGGTACCTCACCAGAGACTGTTAAATAAAGTCATGGCTCATGGGATAAGAGGGAAGGTATCTGATTGGATTAAGGCGTGGATTAGCGACAGGAAACAGAGGGTTACCATTAACGGTAAAAAATCCGAATGGGGTAATGTTACCAGTGGGGTTCCTCAAGGTTCAGTTTTAGGCCCGCTTCTATTCATTATCTACATCAATGACATAGACAATGGGATAACTAGTGACATAGGTAAATTTGCAGATGACACCAAAATAGGACGCACTATTAGGACAGGGGAGGATGCTAGAGCACTGCAGGAGGATCTCAACAAACTGTCAGCTTGGTCAGAGAAATGGCAGATGAATTTTAACATCACCAAGTGTAGCGTACTTAGTGTAGGAACACGCAACCCATTACACGGGTATAGTTTAGACTCTACAGCGATAGGCAGGTCTGAGTGTGAAAGGGATTTGGGAGTGTTAGTGAACTCTGACCTAAAACTAAGGAAGCAATGTATTAGTGCGAGGAATAGGGCTAACAGGGTATTAGGCTTTATTAACAGGACGGTAACCAACAGGAGTGCAGAGGTCATCCTCAGACTCTATTTAGCGTTAGTTAGGCCACACTTAGATTATGCTGTCCAGTTTTGGTGCCCATACTACAGAATGGACATCAACTTGCTAGAATCAGTTCAGAGGAGGATGACCAAGATGATTCAGGGGCTGAGGAACCTCCCATATCAAAATAGGCTGAAACATCTAAACTTACATTCACTAGAGAGACGAAGAGTGCGGGGAGATCTTATAGAAGTATTCAAATGGGTCAAGGGTTACAACAAAGGCGATATAAGTAAAGTACTGAGAATTAGCCAGCAGGATAGAACTCGCAGTAATGGATTTACATTAGAAAAGTGTAGATTTAAGAGAGATATAGGCAAGCATTGGTTTAGTAATAGGGTTGTGGGGGAATGGAATAGACTCAGCAATCACATAGTTAGTGCAGGGACGATAGCTTGTTTTAAGAGTAGACTGGATAGCTACATGGACGAGGACGACAGGTGGCAGTGAGGTGTGGGTGCAGTAAGGAGACGGGGTGCTGCATGCGTGCCTAGTACCGCCGGTATAACGAGGATCAAGACTCTACCTGTAACCCCTGTAACTACACCTCACCCACCGTGAGTAGTGGGGGGGATTCTGGAGCTGCCCTGTGTAGGCCACCCGGCCTCTTGCAGTTTCCCATGTTCTTATGTTCTTATCTATCTTAAGCTTAGTCTCTCTTCCTTTTTCTCCTCCTTTTCCTCTTCCTCTTTCATCTCTCTCTCTCTCTCTCTCTCTCTCTCTCTCTCTCTCTCTCTCTCTCTCTCTCTCTCTCTCTCTCTCTCTCTCTCTCTCTCTCTCTCTCTCTCTCTCTCTCTCTCTCTCTCTAAATAAATAAATAAATAAATAAACTACGGGAAGGCTAATAGCATCTACCACGCTGCCCACTACTAAACTTATACTGTTACTGTTTCTTGATGCCAGTGAAAGTTTTACACGACCTCTGCGCCTTGAACGGGAGAGTCACCCATGAAAACCCGGTTAATCATCTCTGTGGCCTTGAGGAAATAGTAATGGGAGCCTGAGACGTAAATATACGGACCTAAGCTACCTCCTTGTACGAACCTTCACAGAACCATCGACAACACCCAGCTGTCACCTTCTTCACCACTAAGGGTTGTATTGTAAGACATTTCACCGCCTAAGAACACACATTTGACAAGGCTTTCGTAGGAGGTGTGGGCATTTCCAGGAGTATTTTTACGACCCTGGTGGTAGTTTGACCCTTCTTCTGTACCAAAAACCTGAAGAAACACTCATTAGAACCCTAGTGACCCCCTCTTTTACCTTTAGAAAGAGCTGATGTGAGAAGCGAAAGTCTTATAATACTGGCCTAAATATCCTCGGTCTATCCCTAGCTCAAAATCTCAACTGGAATCATCTCTGTGGCCTCGAGGAAATAGTAATGGGAGCCTCAGACGTTAATATATGGACCTGAGCTTCCTCCTTGTACGAACCTTCACAGAACCAACGTACCTAACCTAACCTATAACCTCTTCTAATCCTGTAACGTGATCAGAGCCAAATTATACTTACGCGAGGCACAGCTACGGCGCGGTATTAACCTTCCTCAGTGTATGGCTATCGTTCGTGGCAGTCTCTCATTGTTCTCGACCGTTTCCTCCTTTATTTTCACTTTTTCCTGTCGCCCATATCCCTTCCCCTACCTCACCGCCCGACTCGCCCTTTTCCTCCCTTCCGCGTGCCTCCCTCTCCACCTCACCGACCGACAGCTTTTCCTAATTACCCTCACCCGCGGTCACTTTCCTCCTTGTGTCTGTTGCGCGCATAGGAAGG